>NC_045175.1:14124068-14429068 GCF_900700415.2 Clupea harengus | reverse complement strand
CTAACTTATAAGACAGGGGCCGGGAACCTTTTCAGCTTGCAGAGCCATACAAAAATTGTGATTTTTGTTAAAGGAGCCAGAAAAAGAAGAAGAAGAGCAATGTATATAGTTTTAGCCAAGTTATTCTTATTCTCATGGTTGTTGTTGTTGTTGTTGTTGTGGCCTCCATTTTGAGTGTAAATCACAAGAAGATTATGAACACATGCCCCGTGTGCAGCTCTCTCCTCATACGCATATTCATCAGTCCATTGGGGCTGGAAAGATCTCTATTTCTTGTTTGTCTTCCTTTCAGCCATTTTAACTTCTCAAAAAGTCAAAATAGAAAGCTAACAAAATTTTGAGTTGTTTTGAATAGTGAATTTGACTTGGATATGACTTAAACATCATCACTTTATCACAACAGAAATGTAGAAGGTGGAATAAATATAGAATCAGTGGTGTAGTGGGAGTGTTGCACCCAGGGGTGTTTCTAGGATTCAATGAAAGGTGTGGCTTAGCCCCAAGGGAAGTGGCATGTTTGCGAGCGAAGCGTGTGTTTGTTTTTGGGCCCATTTGGGGGCGCAGATATCAATGTTTCAGACAGTTCATAGATTGGTTCAATCGGAAAGAGTGTGATTTTGATCTGTAGTTTTGCTTGCATTCAGTATATGATAACACAAGAGACAGAATTTCAGGGTCATAATGAAATTTAACAACACAAATATGAACTTTTCTCAAATAAAGAGAGAGAAATAATTTTCCTGCATGTAAAGGAAGAACGGAAGCACTAGCTTTCATATCTGCGTCACTCCCAAATCCTAATTCTTAAAGGGACCGAACACAATGGATGGAGAATGGACCTGACTGTCAACTTTTGAGTTGTTTACTTTTTTTATTATGAGCAGAAGGGAATAAGATTTTGATCAACATTTATATATATTTTGTTTTCCGTTGTCCGTTTTTACAGTGATATTTTATGCTCATTTGGACACCGAGATCACTGAGATGAAGATTAACTAGTTCAGTGTCAAATATACCATTCAATGGGAAAAAAAAACATGAATTACAAAAAAAAAAAAACCACATTCTAACTACATCTTAATTATCGAATGATAAATATTGTATGATGGGCTGAAATGGAAGGCACCCAATGCATTCACTATAATCAAGTCAAACTAGGATTGCAATGTACAGAGAAAAACACTATAGGACTGGATGCAGGATAGCATTAGAGGCAGATAAAAAAAATACAAAAAAATTATTTCAAAAATAGGATAAGATATATTAATGCAAAGAATAGAGAGATGTCGATAGTTATTTCTTGTATTTCAAATTTGATCGTTTACACTCTTGCTCACTGGCTCACTAGCTAGCTTAGTGTTAACATAGCCCACTACAATATTCCCTTTAATTTGCCTCAAGTAAACCTAAATTTAAGCAGGTAACAAGCGTTAACAACTACAGATAGCCACATTCTGTAACTACCTGTACTTACAATTTCACTCCGTGAATCATTTACTTTGAGCTAAACTCCTTGGCTATAATCCTGGCTGTCGTTGACAAGAGACGTTACTTGGCAGAGTGAGAAAGCCAGCGCAGCAGCCTCCCCAAGATCCTAATGCCCGGGGTTTATATTGTTAAGTATGATGATAGGCTATTGGATTGTAATTTAAAGGGGGAGAAAACATAACCAGAACCAAAACCAGAACGCACGCACATATTTAGCATGTTAGAGTTATAAATAACTTGTCCATGTCAGAAACAATAGTTTAATTTACCAAAATAAAAATGTAAAAAATATATGTATATATATATGTTTTAAAGCCAATAAGGCCAAATCATTTGGGGGGGGCTGAAACACATTTTAGGGGGACTTCAGCCCCCCTAAAATAGGCCTAACCACGCCCCTGGTTGCACCCCCCACTTCGAGTATGAGCAAAGGTCGTGAAGATCACACTGACACAGGACAGTCATCGCTATAGGTTACCCATAGTCTTGCACTGATAACAAAGAACACATTTATGTGCATTCATACACATGAATTACATTCCATTTGAACATCAAAGTATTTGAATAGTGTTTGGTTAAAACCGGTGTACATAGGCCCATTGTGAAAGACCGAGCGGTCCTTCACAATGGGCCTATGTACACCGGTTTTAACCAAACACTATTCAAAATTGCTCATACTCGAAGTGGGGGGCACGAGTATGAGCAAATTGTTTAAGTACTTATTTATGTACTGTTTAAGTACTTATTTATGTTTGTTTGTTTTTGTATGTTTGTTTGGTGTTGGAGTCAAATAAATACAAAGATCTATTTTTGTACGAAAACCATCATCTCGCGCACGTTGTGATGGAATATAATTTATACCATATATTGAAGATTCAGTCTTAGGTTTTAGTCAGTCAAGATCCAGGTTTTAATCTTATACAGTGGTGGCCAACCAAGGGAGACAAAGCCTGAACGTCCACTCATAGTTTAACCTCAGGCTCATCTGATCTATTCCTTGTAGGATTTGCTCTTAAAAGCTGAGTTTAGGGGTGTTACCGTCTATTCAAATGGGCCATGGGTGCCAGGCTCTTTGTCTCGACCTGGGGGGGGGGGAGGTGAGTCTAATATCACACCTCACTCCCCAGGTCAGCCCAAGAGTATATTCACCCAGAAACTGTTTGCATGCTAGTTAAATCCAAATAAAAGTAACAATTATAACTAGGTATAATATCATTGAATTATTGACTATGGCATATTCTTATGACCTATGCCGGTCCCTTCAGTTGGTTTATTCCTCTTCATTTTGGGATGTGGCGACTAGAGATAGTGGTGAAGAGGAATAAACCAACGTGCACGAGATGATGGTTTTCGTACAAAAATAGATCTTTTCATTACATTAACAAATACATCAATCCACCATTCAGTTTACCAATGCACTCATAACCATACATTTACAACATTTACACCTTGTACACATACCACCCATGATATTAACAAACATACATAACAAACGTCATGTCAAACACCCCTCATGCCAATTCCCATCTCCCTCCCCTGTGGGATGTGGAGAAATACCGCTTCCGCATTCAAGCAGCAGTACAGGAATGCTGGGTGAAAGTGTGAGTATGTATGTTTGAATGAATTAACCGGGGTTGTATGCTGTAATAGAGAGTAAATGTGACAACCTAGTCCCACACTAGGACATGGATTGCATTTTGCGTACCTGTTACGCATTTTGGCATCAAAGTACGCTGGTCCAAGTTGATGCTCTAAAAGTATGCATAATGCTCAATAATGCATTGCCGGTTTTCAACGGGTTCAACCTTCAAAGTCTGTCTGTGCCGAGTCGCCAAGGCGTACATGGGCAGCTGCAGCGGAGTAAAAAGCAGAAGAGGAGTTTGACCAATCACAGACCCCCTGCCGTTACTATCGTTACTATCCTCTGTATGACCCTCGAAATCAGAGAGTACTAGGTTACTCTGCAGTCAGTAGAATTAACCGCTGTTTAGGTCTCAGTTAGCATATTTTTCATTCATACTTACCTAACTCTCCCTTCTTGCCCACATCTGGCCAATTCTTCAACTGAGGACATTAAGCCAAGTTAAAAATCACTGAAAGGTAAACTGAGTAATGCAGAGATAAGACGTTAAATTAATTTAATTTTAGCCCAACGATGTTAACCATGTGGTCTTCATGTTTGCCATCGATTTAAAATGGCAAATATATCTTAGTGTCTTGGCTGTGTTACAAATGTTACGTTTTCTTGGTGTTTTCATATTACTAATTTCAGACAAACTCTTGTAGTAGGCTACCATGGCAGAACCACTGGATAAAAAAAAAAGTTTAAATTTAATAGGCCTGCTGCATATTGCTCACTTGCGCAGTAAACGTTTTTATTAGGCTACGGATTTGTTGTCACAGTTATCACTTATAACAGTAGCCTATCACAGATAACAGTTAGCAATTGTTATCACAGTCTTTGTTTTTCATTAGGCCTACTAAAGTGGTTCAGAACTGCATTATGTATTAGCTCAGAATGCCATCTATTGTTTCAAACATGCAACAAATCAAATTTTGGACAGGACAACAGAAAAATCATGGGGGTATACTACATTTACAACAGTTCTCTCTATGTCGCAACGTGATATTAATTAGTCCATGTTACTGCTCACGGTGGAAAGGGTAATTCACCTTTCCACACCCATATCAAGATTTCTGACCAAAGACATAGTGTTATTATGCTGTAAAACAGGGGTTTTCAACAGTTTTTTTCCCAGGGACCACCATTCTGACCAGAAAGTAATCCGCGGCCTACTGATGTGCCAGTGATTCCCAAAACATTTTACAGTCCCGTACCCTTCTATTTCATGTTTGTAACCGCCGCCACGCCCCCTCCCCCGCAACCATATTCTGCCTATAATACTTGTCAGTGTAATTTCTTCGCTGAATATGGGTCTACATCAGTATTTTGGGCAATGCGACTTGGCTATTCAGACATAAATATGTCGACGGGCCCAGGTATATTTATAAAAATAAAAAAAGTCAATGGTGAACTGATGTACATAGGCTCATGTCGCGGACCCCCTGCAATGCCGTCGCGGACCACCAGGGGGCCACGGACCCCTGGTTGAAAACCCCTGCTGTAAAAGATTGTATGGTTTTATATTTATCTGCATTAGTCGTATGTGTGTTGAAGTTGTTTTTGAATGTCCCTTATTTTGAATAAAATGTACCGATACAACATCATTTAAAAACTTTATTTATTTAATTTTAATAAACTTAAAACTTAGAAATAATATATCATTGTCAAACAATGAATTGCATCGTTAAAAAAGGTTTGAATCAAAATACATCTAAATCTAAAAAGCATTACTAAAATTTTTCAGACCTGCCAATTATGACTGATACCACAATAATTGAATTAAATTAAAAAACAATTATATAACAAAACAAAAAAAGTGTATCTAGGCACTTTACAGAGCCCTATGCCTGAACCCCCTTATAGCACAATGGCAGGGTAAGAAGGGGCAGAACTGGAGGGAGAAGAAGGGGAGGGCAGACAATCAGACACATGAGAGATAAATGTATACTCGTATCAGGATGTAATATCAAGTATTGTGGAGCAGCTTAGTGGGTATACTATTACAAGAGTCAGTAGAGTAATGGAACAGAAAACTATGTTGATGGTGGCAATTATGTACATTGCAGGTAAAGTTAGCACAGAGTATGGGGTAGAATAAGTGCATGAGAGTGTGTTCGGGGTGGGTGCAACAAGTCCCACCATGTTGCAAACACAACATGAGGGTGAAGATTGGCTGGACCAGGGGTCGGGAACTTCCAACCTCTGGGCCATATAGCATTTACACAGGACTTCAAGTCAGTTGGAAAATGAAATTATATACATTTAAACATTGACTTCATTCAGTTCATTCGTTTGTCATTCAGTGGGATAATTCATAAATGCATTATTTTAATTTAGCTGACCAAATATTATGTATTACTACAACATCATTACTATAACTAATGATTTAAAGTAGGCTAGGTGTAGTCATGTAGGGCCACAAATTACTTTGTAAATACTCGCATGGCTCTTGGTATGAGACAGATTCCCCATTCCTTCTTTAGATTATCAGACAGAGTTTCAGAATGTAGCTCTACAGCACATCAGAAAATTACCATTTTAATGTGTAAGGTGCAACAGTAGTGAAAAGCAAATCGATATTTGTGTCTGAAATGTCAATGATAATTTCACTGAAGCAATCACAAATGAAAATCAATATTGTGATTCATCATTTACATGATACTAATAGGTTTCTTTGTTTTATTTTTGTTCATGATAAACAGCTGATGATGTCCTAAGGAGAGTTATAGAGAAGCATAAAGTCAGTCTGAAGAGGAGGTTTGAGAACATATCTGAAGGCATCATCAAACCAGGAGCTGAGACACCCCTCAATAAGATCTACACAGAGCTATACATCACAGAGGGAGAGAGTGAAGGGGTGAATAAGGAACACGAGGTTTGGCAGGTAGAGTCAGCATCCAGAGCACAAACCACAGAAGACACGCTAATCAACTGCAATGACATCTTCAAGCCCTTACCTGGACAGGAGAAGCACATCAGAACTGTGATGACCAAAGGTGTTGCTGGCATTGGAAAAACAGTCACAGTGCAGAAGTTCATTCTTGATTGGATAGATGGGGTAGCCAATCAGTATGTAGACTTCATGTTTCCCCTTCCTTTCCGTGAGCTGAATTTAGTCAGGTGTGATCCGTATAGTCTTCACAAGCTCCTGCTTGACTTCCACCCTGAGCTGAAGGAGCTGAAGGATGATGAAGAATACAAAGACTGTCAGGTTGTGTTCATCTTTGATGGTTTGGATGAGAGTCGAATTTCACTAAATTTCCAATCAGAGATGTTGGTGTCTGATTTAAAACAAACATCATCAGTGGATGTTCTGATGACGAGCCTCATTCAGGGAACTCTGCTTCACTCGGCGCACATCTGGATAACCTCACGACCAGCAGCAGCCAGTCAAATTCCTGCTCAGTGCATTGATCAGGTGACAGAAGTACGAGGGTTCGATGACTCACAGAAGGAAGAGTACTTCAGGAAGAGAATCAGTGATGAGAGTCAGGCCAGCAGAATCATTTCACACATTAAGGCATCCAGGACTCTCCACATCATGTGCCACATTCCAGTCTTCTGTTGGATTGCAGCCACTGTGCTTCAGCAGATGCTGGAACAGGACAACACCCAAGAAATCCCCAAAACTCTGACTGAGATGTTCATACACTTTCTGCTCATCCAGACTACCAGAAAGAATCAGAAGTATCAAAGTGGAATACAGACAAATCAAGACCAACTCCAGGAATCACAGAAGGAAATCTTACTGAAGCTGGCAAAACTGGCTTTCATCCATCTGGAAAAAGGCAATATCATGCTTTATGAGGAAGACCTGAAAGAGTGTGGTATTGATGTCCGTGAAGCTTCAGTGTACTCTGGCATGTGCACGGAAATCTTCAAGGAAGAATCAGTGTTTCACCAAGGGAAGGTCTACTGCTTTGTGCATCTGAGCATCCAGGAGTTTCTGGCAGCACTTCATATCTTTGTCTCCTACAGCTATCAAATGGAGACCATGGGAAATTTTTTCCACTTGGAAGACTCACTAAAGTTTGCAGTTACCATAGTACTGGAAAGCAGGAATGGACACCTGGATCTTTTCCTTCGCTTCCTTCTGGGTATCTGTCGGGAGAGCAATCAGAGACTTTTGGGAGGTCTACTGAACCACACACACAACAGCTCAGAGAGCGTTAAGAAAATGTGTCAGTACATTAAGGAGCTCAATAAAGAGGATCTCTCCCCTGAAAGATGCATCAGTCTTTTGCAGTGTTTATCTGAAGTGAATGATCATTCCATGCATGATGAAATTCAGGAGTACCTGAAATCACCAAAGGGCATCAAACATGAATTGTCTCCTGCTCACTGTTCAGCACTGGCCCACATGCTTCTGATGTCTGAGGAGGTGCTGGATGAGTTTGACCTGAAGACATACAACACATCAGATGCGGGACGCAGGAGAATGATCCCAGCCCTGAGGTGCTTCAAGACAGCAAAGTGAGTTTCTGTTACTCCATTTTGAATTTCATGCTCTTAAATTCTATTTTTGGGTAAAAAGATCAGTAATGTCAGTTTGAGTGTAATGAAATACACCTGGTGTTGTCCAAATAAAAGTCTGAACTTCATTGTACTTTCACAAAAAACACAAAAATTTTATTATATTGAAATTGAGATATGAAGTACTGTTATAGCAGCATCAGTGTTTGCTAAAGCATTGACTGCACTTGGTTTGGTAAAACTGGCTACTTGAAATGTATTTTGGTCCTTCTGTCTGCCTTACTAACTGTAATTATATAGAACTAGACCACTACAAACATAACTGCTATATTTCAAAATTCCGCAGCTTAATATGTTTGTGTTTGTCGCTCAACAAATAGCTGTGGTTTGATTATGTAAATCTATCCTTATTTGCATATTGTAGGTTTACAAAAACGTGTCTTTCTGTCTAACAGACTTGATGGCTGTAAACTAAACAAGATGTCCTGTGAAACAGTGAAGAGATCTCTGCAGTCTGCTAACTCCTTGATACAGCTGGATCTGAGTCACAATTCCATAGGAGATTGTGGAGTTCAGATTTTTTCTGCAGGGCTAACTAGTCCCCACTGTAAACTGCAAACCTTAAGGTTTGTAGACTTAATTATGTTGACATTGTGTATTAGCTGAGGCCTTAGATCAATGTGAGCATTCCTGTGTAAGACTTCAGAATCAATTTCAACATGCTACCCTCTCCCTTATGTTTTACTTACGTAAGTGTCTGTTCATTAATTTTTAGAATATTAGTGTATTCCTGAGGTAGAGTCCATGATACTAATCTGTACACTTTTTGTCAAATTCAGCTTATCATTCTTGTGGCAAAATGGGAGGGAGAAGGGGAGGGGAATCAATCAGGAATGTGCCTATGAAATCATTCATCATATTTGTCTAGACTGGGAGGGGAAACAAAGTAGTTTGGCCGCCAATACACGTAAATGTACTTAATGGATATGGTCCTGAGGAGCAATGTTTCCACACCCATTAGCATTTGCGAGCAAAGGTCACGCTATAAGAGACAGAACATTTGGTTAGAGGACATCAATTGGATAAACAGATAAGGAGATCAATTTAGGTAAGCAATTAACAGTAGGTAATATGGCCACTTTATCAGTATTAGCATTAGCCATATGATATACCTAAAATGTTTTTATATTTATGTTTAGTTTTGATGAGTTCTCTTTAGTTTCCTTTAGCTGACATAGTGAATGCGGATTTTAGTTAGGATAACAAGGGTGGCAGGATACAAAATAGTGCCAAACTGGCTGTTTCCTTCAATATACTGTATAATGATCTATAGTGTCAAAAGCAGCATTAAGGTCTAGAAGAACCAGTATTTAAGTGCACCCGTGATCGGATGTGATTAGTAGGTCATTCAGAACTTTGACTAATGCCGTTACATTTCTGCAATGGGCTCTAAAGCCAGATTGGAAGTGTTCTTTGATATTGTGTTCATGTAGAAATTAAGTAAAACATTTTGACAAGAAGAGAAGGTTAGATACAGTATGGGCCTCTAGTTAGTCAGATTATCCTGATAAAGTTTTTTTTTTTATCACTGCTAATTTGAATGATTGTGGAATGTATCCTGACATGAGTAAATTGTTCATTACTTTGAGTTGTGTCTCATTTAGGGTGTTTAAGTAGTTTTAGTAGTTCTAGTAGTGAAAGCCTGACTTTGCTAATCTGGCAGACTTAAACAGTACCCCTTATCTTTTTTCCTTCATATGAATGTGAGTTCTGTGTGTTACTCCTTTTTACGAACTGCTGTGGACATCTGTGAGGACTGTGAGGACTGTGGCAATTTAGGGGTAGAGTCAGTTTTAGTATGCTATCACTGTCATGTAAAATGTAGCAGTGCATTCAGAAATATTAGGAAAAACTATTTTGTCTTTGCTCACTATGTTTTGCAGACTTGCTGAATGCACACTCACAGATGAGTCCTGTGGAATTGTGGCTACTGTTCTACAATCACCAAACTCCCTGACAGTGCTGGACCTGTGTAACAATGACCTGGGAGATTCTGGAGTTCAGCTTCTCTTTAAGGGACTGTCTAGTCCCTACTGTAAACTGGAGACATTAAGGTTGGTGTTATACATGTCTTTATTGTCTTGAATTTCCTGATTAGTTATGTAGCCCTTAACTATGATTTATACTGTTATATAAGTGTAGTGATAACCTGACTTCGCTAATGTGGCAGGCTTTACCAGTATCCCTTTTAATATTTCCTTCACATAAGATTATAATTACATTTCTACCTGTTAATACCTTGTTTATCATCCCTCTTAAAGTTTCCATTGTTTTCTCCCATCAATCCAACTCCTCAAATGGAAGATGAAAGATATATGGGAAATTATGCATTTTAAGTTTAGTCAGGACCACTCTCATCTTGGCACAGCAAAAGGCAGCTCACAATTTAGTAGAATGTGCTTCTCCCAGAGTGAGCAGACAAATTTGAAATGATTGCCTCCACCCTTTCATTATATTCATTCATCAGGTCACCTTAAGAAAGGCATTGCTTATTTTTCATTTCAGAGTAATATTTTGTTATGCTGTTTTGCAGACTTGCTAAATGCACACTCACAGATAGGTCCTGTGGAATTGTGGCTACTGTTCTACAGTCACCAAACTCTCTGACAGAGCTGGACCTGTGTAAGAATGACCTGGGAGATTCTGGAATTCAGCTTCTCTCTTATGGACTGTCCAGTCCCCACTGCAAACTTCAGACATTAAGGTTGGTGTTATACATCTTTATTGTCATGAATTTCCTGATTAGTTATGTAGCCCTTAACTATGATTTATACTGTTATATAAGTGTAGTGACAACCTGACTTCGCTAATGTGGCAGACTTTACAAGTATCCCTTTTAATATTTCCTTCACATAAGATTATAATTACATTTCTACCTGTTAATTCCTTGTTTATCATCCCTCTTAACGTTTCCATTGTTTTCCGCCATCCATCCAACTCCTCAAATGGAGGATGAAAGATAAATGGGAAATTATGTATTTTAAGTTTAGTGAGGACCACTGTCATCTTGGCACAGCAAAAGGCAGCTCACCATTTAGTAGAATGTGCTTCTCCCAGAGTGAGCAGACAAATTTGAAATGATTGCCTCCACCCTTTCATTATATTCATTCATCAGGTCACCTTAAGAAAGGCATTGCTTATTTTTCATTTCAGAGTAAAATTTTGTTATGCTGTTTTGCAGACTTGCTGAATGCACACTCACAGATAAGTCCTGTGGAATTGTGGCTACTGTTCTACAGTCACCAAACTCCCTGACAGAGCTGGATCTGTGTAACAATGACCTGGGAGATTCTGGAATTCAGCTTCTCTCTTATGGACTGGCCCACCCCCACTGCAAACTGCAGACATTAAGGTTGGTGTTATACATGTCTTTATTGTCATGAATTTCCTGATTAGTTATAGATAGATAGCAGTGGCGGCTCCTGAAAAAATTCTCAGGGGGGGCAATTTTTTTTTATAATGATTAAGGCGACCCATTCAGTAAGTACATTAAGTTAGCTGATTAACTCATACAGCAATACCTTTTTGTCCACTATTGGCAGCACACAACAGTAATATGTCCCCTCTTGCTACATAGCTAGAGTAGCAAGTTACAGGTGGAAAGCTATAGAAGAAAGTTGCATCCAGGAGCCTTCATAAGCAAACATGATGTGGCTCCACATTAAATTATCCCACTTTTTCATTATCCACGTGTCTCAGATGTTGTATGATGTAACATAGCTTAACAGGACACATGATATGTCCAGTAACATCATAAAGAAGGGGTAACATAAGTCAAAAACAACAATATTTATTGACTGATCTTGAAAGTATTGGCTTACAAAAGCAAAATAAGTCATCACATGAAAAATGATTCAGTGTTAGTGCAAGAAGCGAACTGTGAAACACACTGTAAAACCTATGAAAAGTTACAGTGGTATATGAAATACAGACCGCATTAGCCACGCGATTTTCTTTTGTTCCAATTCTTGGATGTAGGATTTCCCTCCCTTTGTAGAAACCTGTTGAATGGATACATTTGGTCTAGGAAGTCCTAATTGTTTTGTTGTCAATTTATCTTCATTAGTACGCCGACTAAAAAGGAGTTTCTGTCAAAGAGCGAATCGAGTTATTGCACTGGACAGGGCAGCCATCTTGACAGAATATGCCTCCGTCGAAGCTGTATGACGTTCGTATAGGCTTTTACGTCCACTACTTATGACAAGACCAGGAGGGGCGAGCCCTCCCGGAAGCCATAGAGAATGCATTGAGAGCTCTGTTTTGTGAAAAAAATGGATTTAACATGGGAGTCAACGGGAGAGGTCTGGGGCGATTTTCATTTCGCCCCAAATCGCCCCAGAAGGGGTGGGGCCATTTGAAGCACGACTTTAGGCTGACTGACCGACTGTTACCTGATTCGACAATGACATACAGAGACAGATCAGACGGTCTAGTGGTAGAATCCGACAGAAAAAAAATATTACATTTAAATGTACGTGTCATTTACGCGACTTACAAGGATATTGCGTTTATACATAAGGAGTTTTTTTTTTTTTTTTCTTTTCCCCTAGGCAGTGCGTCACCCCAATCACCCTTATGGACGAGCCGCCCCTGATAGATAGATAGATGGATACTTTATTAATCCCGAGGGAAATTTAGGTCATCCAGTAGCTTATACACATACACAAATACACATATACACTTATACACCTCACCGACATACATACATAAATCACATATACATACACATAGGGAGAACATATTCACACAGAGTGTTTCCAGATGCAGGAAAGGGTCTGACCCTATTGTACAGAGTGCAATGATTTTGACAGTGTCGGTGCTAGGAGGAAAGTGAAAAGTGATCATGTGCTGCTGGTGTGGAGAGTGCAAAAAAAATAAATATATAATGTTCTTGTGCTTGTGAGGATGGGTAGTAAAAGATAGTGATCTTGTGCTTGTGTGTGTGTGAGTGTTTGGAAAGTGCAAAGAGCAAAGTGATAGTGCAGGATATGTAGGTGGTAAAGTCTGTGCATGTAGCCCTCAACTATGATTTATACTGTTATATAAGTGTAGTGACAACCTGACTTCGCTAATGTGGCAGACTTTACCAGTATCCCTTTTAATATTTCCTTCACATAAGATTATAATTACATTTCTACCTGTTAATTCCTTGTTTATCATCCCTCTTAACGTTTCCATTGTTTTCCGCCATCCATCCAACTCCTCAAATGGAGGATGAAAGATATATGGGAAATTATGCATTTTAAGTTTAGTCAGGACCACTGTCATCTTGGCACAGCAAAAGGCAGCTCACCATTTAGTAGAATGTGCTTCTCCCAGAGTGAGCAGACAAATTTGAAATGATTGTTTCCACCCTTTCATTATATTCATTCATCAGGTCACCTTAAGAAAGGCATTGCTTATTTTTCATTTCAGAGTAATATTTTGTTATGCTGTTTTACAGACTAGCTGAATGCACACTCACAGATACGTCCTGTGGAATTGTGACTACTGTTCTACAGTCACCAAACTCCCTGACAGAGCTGAGCCTGAGTAACAATGACCTGGGAGATTCTGGAATTCAGCTTCTCTCTTATGGACTGGCCCGCCCCCACTGCAAACTGCAGACATTAAGGTTGTTGTTATACATGTCTTTATTGTCATGAATTTCCTGATTAGTTATGTAGCCCTTAACTATGATTTATACTGTTATATAAGTGTAGTGACAACCTGACTTCGCTAATGTGGCAGACTTTACCAGTATCCCTTTTAATATTTCCTTCACATAACATTATAATTACATTTCTACCTGTTAATTCCTTGTTTATCATCCCTCTTAAAGTTTCCATTGTTTTCCCCCATCTGTCCAACTCCTCAAATGGAGGATGAAAGATATATGGGAAATTATGCATTTTAGGTTTGGTCAGGACCACTCTCATCTAGGGATGGGTATCGTTTGGTTTTTATCCGATACCGGTACATAACCGATATTTTTAAAACGATACCGGTGCCTAAATGGTGCCGGAACCGATACTTTCATAAAAAAAATAATTAAAAAAATGACGATTGGCGACATTTAAGAAAGGCTTTATTGCCAAATATATGAACTGTTTAAAGTAGATTATATATATAAATAAATACAAAACACTTTTTAACTTAAAACTTAAATAATATATGAACTGTTAACAAAAGTTTAGACTATACTTAAATAAATACAAATAAATACAAAACACACACACACACACTCTGTACACACACTACAGCTTCAATACTTCAGCAATTCTTTTGTTCAATTCAATTTTTTTTCTTCAAATTGAACAATATATTAACTGTTTAAAGTATATTACAAATATAAATACATACAAAACACTTGGCTTCAAACTACAGCTTCAAACTTTTTAACTTCAAACTATGAACATTATATTAACTGTAAACAACAGTTTATAGTATACTTAAATAAATATAAATAAATACAAAAAACTATTTCAAACTTCTTTTGCAAAAATATGAGCATATTTGCCTTTGGAGTCAAAAATGTATTATTTTGTTTGCATTTATTTCATGAAATTTCACCATTTTATGATTTGTTTATACCTATCTTTTCTATCTTGTTTATAGTTAATCTTGTTACTTGAACACACTGAGTACGAGAAAATGTGTACTGCCCCTTTAAGAGACTACCGTAGGCTAAGTGTAGCTGTCATCATATTTTTCTGTCTTCGGTTGCTGATCTGTCGTTGACTCTTGCCTTCTCTCCCCTCTTTTCACGCAATTGTTTTGTTGCATTTGCTGCACCTCGTGATGTTTGAATATTTTTGTGCGAAATACAGCCACACCTTTGACCGTTTACCTTTTGGTATTTTCTCTGTTAAAAGGTTGATGGCTAGTTCTGTTTGTGCTTGCTCTGTGAAATGCTGCATGCTCTTCACTGTCATAAGACTGTTGCTATGAAAACACCAATGAGCGTGAGTGACACAGGACAAAGTTTACATTGGGAGCTGGGGCAGTTTTACATGTGCCCCGCAGAATCTGCCTAGCAACCGTTTTCAATTGGCTCAGGCACCGAAATGAAGCACCGAAATCTGCATTGCATTTCGGTCCGGGTAGGTACCGGTTGTATTGGAACCGGTTCCATATTGGTACCGGTTCTCGGTACCCAACCCTACTCTCATCTTGGCACAGCAAAAGGCAACTCACCATTTAGTAGAATGTGCTTCTCCCAGAGTGAGCAGAGGAATTGGAAATGATTGCCTCCACCCTTTCATTATATTCATTCATCAGGTCACCTTAAGAAAGGCATTGCTTATTTTTCATTTCAGAGTAATATTTTGTTATGCTGTTTTGCAGACTTGCTGAATGCACACTCACAGATAAGTCCTGTGGAATTGTGGCTACTGTTCTACAGTCACCAAACTCCCTGACAGAGCTGAGTCTGAGTTACAATGACCTGGGAGATTCTGGAATTCAACTTCTCTCTAATGGACTGTCTAGTCCTCACTGCAAACTACAGACATTAAGGTTGGTCTTGTATATGTCTTTATTTTCATGAATTTCCTGGTTAGCTATGTAGCCCTTAACTATGATTTTTAATGTTAGATAAGCAAAGTGATTACCTGACTTTGCTAATATGGAAGATTTTAACAGTATCTCTTTTTGTCTGCTTTTCTTTACAAAAGATTCTAACTCAATTTCCACCTGTTAATTCTCTGTCTCTCAATCTTCTTAGAGCTTGCGCTTTTTCCCCCAACCCTTCAACTCCTAATATGCTGGATGATAGATGTATGGGAAATTATGTATTTGAAGTTGATATGAAATTTAAAAAACATTATAAAAAATGTATTTGAAAAATATGGGACATTTCTTTTTTTTAAATGCTACAGTTAACCTTATAATAACCATGAAAACATAACAGTGGAATGACTCTTCACATCACATTTTCCTGTAAAAGTAACAGTGAACACCCTACTCTGCCAACATCACTGTACTGAGGTGTGAACTTCAATATTCTATAGACTGGTCAAATCTGTTCTCCTTCAATTAGTAATCCTTCTAACTGATTTAATGTCTAATCTAATACATTTTTTGTCAAATTCAGCAAACTGCTCCTCACCGTCCCCCAGCATCTCGTTCTTGGTTTGACATGAAAATTTACTTCAGTTTTGGTACTTGGTCTTGGCTCTGTAAATGTCAAACACATATATTGGATCAGATCGAACCAGGGACTTTCAGCCAATCAACACATTGCTTTAGGAGCATGGAAAAAAGTAGTCTAATATGATTGGATGTTCATCTCAGTTATCAACAGCCTTTCACCAGAATTGTGGACTCTTCTTTTCATTTTCAATAGAGAAAGGGAATGAATGGGTTTGTTTAGACCTTCAGATATTAAGAATGTTGTAATTGATAAGAAGTTAATGTAAAATAGCATGTAGCCTACATCACGCTACATATTAGTAAAATCCCTTGTAGACTTTGATGTAATGCTAAGTGAATCCTGGAGACAGACTAGATTCAATATAATGCAATTCAAATTACAGGCTGAATAGTAAGGATTTAATGTTGTTCATTTTTTGGATGACTAATCTCTGTGTGTGTGTGTGTTTGTGTTTGTGTGTGTGTGTCTTTCTCTCTCAGGCTCTCTAATTGTCGGATCTTAAATGAAGGTTATGTTTTTCTGGCTCTCACACTGATGTTAAAGTCCTCCTGTGTGAAAGAACTGGATGTCAGCAACAATAATGTTGGAGAATCAAAGTCAGGATGGAAGCTGTTGTCTGCTACACTGAAGGGTCCTCAACGTGAAGTTGAAGCACTTCAGTATGTACTCCATCAATACAGAACCATCTAGTTTCTTTCCTGGTTTTACACCTAATGTTTTCTTATTTTAATGTTTTTACTGAGACAGCTGCATTCAGATAAGAGAGTATGGATGAAAATGTATTCATTAGCCTAGCTCCTATGCTTTCAAGTGTGAATAGTGAATTTGCTCAGCAGATACTGAAAAGAAAAATATTTTTTTATGAAATTAATATGAATTTCACTAGTGTTGTTGAACAATTATGTGACCTGCTATTGTTACTTCTCTATGCAGGACTATGTAATCCTCACTACAAACTGCAGTTATTAATGTTCCCTTTAGACTCCACATAGCATGTTATCCTAAGTTACTCATTCAGAAAAAAAGAACAAAGAGAATACTTCCTTGAGACAGAAAAAGTTCGTACAACAGTTCATGAAACCTAATTTAGTTACAAAAATGAAGAGATCTAACGTACAGCATGAGAAGTATTTTTCATACTTAATAATGTGCCAATATGAAATCAATTACATATTTTTAAGGATCAGCAATTGCATTTCCAATTCATATTTGCAGAGAACACACAACATTTGCTCCATGTTTATGTAACTTCCGGTATAAACCCTATCCCGATCTTCTATCTGAATACAGATACAGAGACAGATAACTTTGTTGGTTGAACAGATACAGATGCTGATGCAGATAATGATTAGCCTGGGTGCCAGACGAACTTAGCCCCGCTCACAACATTTTAGGTCGGGAAGTTCGGTCTGGCATTGCTTCGTTGGGGAGAGACTATGCCCGAACAGAAGCTGTTTGGACCAATCAAATTGTCAGGGCGGGCTTTATACGATGATGGACAGATGATCAACAGTAACGTAATCAACCAGGTCACCAAAGAGCGCTTGGTTTAAATTCGTTTTCAACAAACATGGCTGGCTGATTGGTTGTAGGTCTATCCAATAGAGCGAAGAGGCATCTTTTTTCCTGGTTCGGTTGAAACACGCCCCATAATCACAGCCCAATGGAGCAGTATCAGACTCATATTCTGACTTGAATTATGAGTATGACAACGTCAGGCTAGATAATGATGTCACTGTACACCTCTAGTTGGTAGGTAGAGTGTGCACATGGATGAACAGTGTAGTGGCATGATAGTGGTTGAAGCTCTTCATTTAACGGTATATGTCACTTACGCCATGTTCAATTTAGAATTGCATATTCAAAAGCTAAGGGATTTGATGGAGAATAACTGAAGTGAGGTGCAGATGAATGAATAAACTGAGACCTGTAGAGGAATGTGAGTTGTGTGTTGCTCCTTATTACAGGCTGCTTTGGACATTAAATTGAGGGAACTGTAAGGACTGTGGCAATATATTGGTAGACCCTGTTTGTGTATTAGTATGCCATAACTGTCATGTAAAATGTAGCAGTGTATTCATTAGGGTATTATTTTAGACTCAGTACCACTTCAACAGGATTTCCAGTTGTCTCCACCCTTTCATTATATTGATCTCCAAGTAAACTTTAAGAAAGGCATTGCTTATATTTTATTTTAGAGTAATATTGTGTCTTTTGTTAAACTGTTTTGCAGACTTGCTGAATGTGAACTCACAGAAAAGTCCTGTGGAATTTTGGCTACTGTTCTACAATCACCAAACTCCCTGACAGTGCTGGACCTGTGTAACAATGACCTGGGAGATTCTGGAGTTCAGCTTCTCTCTAACGGACTCTCTAGTCCCCACTGCAAACTGAGGAAATTAAGGTTGATGTTATACATGTCTTCAATGTCATGAATTTCCTGATTAGCTATGTAGTGCATAACTATGATTTATACTGTTATATAACCATATTCATAACCTGATATCACTAATGTGGCAGACTTTAACCGTACCCTTTTTCTTTTTTCCTTCACACAAGATTCTAACTTAATTTGCAGTGTAACTGTTCATTCTGTGTCTCTCATCCCTCACAGAGCTTCCGCTGTTTTTTTTCCCATCCTTCCAACTCCTCAAATGGAGGAGGAAAGATATATGGGCAATAATTTATTTTAGGTTCAGATGAAATTACATCACTAAGATTAAGATACAAAATATATAGGAAATGTTTTACATTTTTAGCAGTACGGAAAGCTTACGGAAAAAATTACAACATAACAGTGGAAGAAATGTTCACATCACATTTTGTTGTGAAAGTAACAGTGAACATCCTACCCTGCCAACATCACTGTACTGAGGTGTGAACTTCTATCTTCTGTAGACTGGTAAAATCAGTCCCACATAAATAACTTATCCTTCTAACTGATCAAATATCAAATCCCATACAAATGCTTCTCACAGTACTCTACTTGTCCGTTCTTTGTTTTCCAATCAAATACAATCCAGTTTTTCTACACAGTCCTGGCTCTGTATATGTGAAACAAACATAGTGGATCAAACAAAACCTGGCACTATTCCAGCCAATTATCAACAACCTTTCACCGGAATTGTGGACTCTTCCTTTAACTTTCACTACAGAAAGGGAATGAATGAGTTTATTTAGTTGAGGCGCTCAGTTAAGCTAACGTTCTACTCTGTGGTGATATTAGCCGAAACATTTTGAAGTTTCTCAAGCGAAAAGAATGACAGCACTGGTAATGTCAAACTACCGAAAACATCAAAAATTCGGCAAAAATACAACCCTGATTATATTAGATTTGGTTTTGTGAAAGGAGGTGACGACGTTGAGCCCAGAGCTCAGTGTGTCAAGTGCGCTTTAACGCTGTCTGATGAGGTGCTCAAACCTTCAAATTTGAAGCGACGCGACATCCAGCATTCAAATACTTCAAATACAAAAAAAGACCATTTCTGCATTGGCTAATCAATCGAAGAGTGCTTTGAAGGCCAGTTACTTGGTAGCTAGACGTGTGGCACAGGCCAAGATGGCATTTACGATCGTGGAGGAAGTGTTTCTGCCAGCTGCGGTGGATATGTGCTGCAAGATGATTGTGGAAGATGCTGCAAAAAAACTCTTGACAGTACCACTTTCAAACTACACAGCAAGTCGTTGGATTTCAGAGATGGCCTCGGACATACAGAACCAGGTCCTGGAAAGGATTAAAGTAGCCCGTTATTTTCAATACAGTCAGACGAGTCGACGGACAGCAGTAACGATGCATTACTGCATTTGTGCGTTATCGTTGGAGCGGTATTCTGCAAGAGGACATTCTTTTCCGTGGAGAGCTACCAACTCGAACCACTACCCAGGAATGCTTGGTGCTAATTATGTTGATAATGGATTGCAGCAACAGATTTAAATTTAATTTGAATCATTATTTGGACCTATTTTTTGAAAATTATTTAGTTTGAATGTCTGAAGCAAAACCTATTTTAATTAGGCCTAGCTGAGTGGTCTTGTTTGCATGTTTCATCACTTGAGTGCATGCTATCTTTTGGGTCTATTCTGGTTTTATTTACTTGCTTGTTTGCTGTGCAAAAATAGGCCTAGGCCTACTGCAAATGAATTCCTTTGTTTCACAACTCTTTTGGATAATACATATCTTTTGACTGAAAATGCTCTGTGTGGTTTTATGTTGTTTTCTGGTGGACAATACAATTTTGATTAATGTCTAGGCTCTCACCTGTATCAGGTGCTGATGTTGCTCTTTGTGACACATAACAGTCACTTATTATTTAGAATGGAATGTAGATTATCAAAAATAAGCGGGGTGTCTGTTTGGACCCACCCTGTTACAAATACGAATAGGTGGGCCTTGGAGTAGAAAAAGTTGAGAACCCCTGCCTAGATTCAATACAATTCAATTTAAATTACAGAGTGAATCCTAAGGGTTTACAGTTGTTGATTTTTAGGATGACTCATTTTTCTCTCTTTCTCTCTCTGTCTCTCTCTCGATGTGTCTGTCTGTCTGTCTCTCTCAGGCTCTGTAATTGTCGGATCTCAAATGATGGTTATGTTTGTCTGGCTCTCACATTGATGGTAAACCCCTCCTGTGTGAAAAATCTGGATATGAGCAACAATCATCCTGGAGAATCAGCACAGAAGCTTCTAGACTTAGTATCTTCTAGACTCGAGGAACCTCACCGTAAAGTTGAAGCACTTCAGTATGTACTCCATGAATCTGAACCCTCTAGTTCCAATCCTGGTTTTACACCTAAAGTTTAATTTATTTATTTTTTACTGAGAAAGTTGCATTCAGATAAGAGAGTGTACATGAACTTTTATTCATTAGGCTAGCTCCTATGTTCTTCAGTGTGAATAGTGAATGTGATCCTGGAAAGAAAACCACTAAATATGAATTCGAATAATCTGAAAAGAGGAGATGCAGGAATAAATGTACAAATGTATAAATGTAACTGTAGTTTAATAATTATGTGACCCGTTACTGTTAGTTCTCTCTGCAGGACTATGTAGTCTCGGTATAAACCACGCTATGTGCCTGTCTTCTGTCTGAGTACAGATACAGAGACTGATAATATTTTTGGTTGAACAGATACAGATAATGATGCAGATAATGACGTCTCTGTACACCTCTAGTGTTTAGCTATAGTGCGTATGATAGGGTTTGAAGCTCTTCATATAACAGTATATGCCATAAATGTCATGTTCAATTTAGAAGTTAATTTTCATTATTTTAAAACCTAATGAATTTGGAGAAGAATAGCTAAAGTAGTTTGCACATGAATTAATGAACTGAGACCTGTAGAGGAATGTGCGTTTGGTGTGTTACTCCTTTTTACAGGCTGCTGTGGACATTAAATTGAGGGGAACTGTGAGGACTGTGGCAATATAGTGGTAGACCATGTTTGAGTATTGGTATGCCATTACTGTCATGTAAAATGTAGCAGTGCATTTAGAAATTTAAGGAAAAACTCAGAACTAATTCAACTGGAATTTTTTGTCTCCACCTTTTCATTATGTTGATTTCAAGGGACACCTTCAGAAAGGTATTGCTTATTTTACATTTCAGGGTAATATTTTCTCTCTTCTTATGCTGTTTTCCAGACTTGCTGAATGCAAACTTACGGATAAGTCCTGTGGAATTTTGGCTACTTTTCTACAGACACCAAACTCCCTGACAGTGCTGGACCTGAGTAACACTGACCTGGGAGATTCTGGAGTTCAGCTTCTCTCTATCGGATTGTCTAGTCCCCACTGCAAACTGCAGTCATTAAGGTTGTTGTTATACATGACTTTATTTTCCTGAATAATCTGATTCGTTATTTGGCCCAAAAACATCAAGGCATGTCAGACTACATAAACAAGTCTTGGACTCCCAAGTGTTAGCTATGATTTATACTGGTATGTATCATAGTTATAACCTGACTTTGCTATCCGGCAGACTTTCACAGTACCCCTTTTCTTTTTTCCTTAACATAAGATTCTGACTGAAATTACAACACTTAATTATCTGTCTCTCAACCCTCTTAGAGCTTAAATTTTTTCCCATCCCTCTCCTTCCCACTCCTCAAATGTAGGATGAAAGATGTATGGGAAACAGGTATTTTAAGTTCAGATTCAATTGCATTTAAAAAATAAAATAAAAATTGATACAAAAAATAAAGGAAATAAAACTAAATCATAAGCACCACAGTAAAGGTTACAAAAACCATGACAACATAATAGTGGATTAAGTATTCGCATCATATTTTCTAGTAAAAGTATCAGTGGACACCCTTCCCTGCCAACATCACTGTACTTAGGTGTGAACTTCTATTTTCTGTACACTGGTCAAATCCGTCTATCAGGCCGGGGTTTTCAGGCAAACACGCAGATTGCAGGTCAGGTGCAACAAAAGAGTTTATTCACAGCCGGCTTGCTAGCCAGACCTACACAGTAGCAAACACTGCTAGGTTAGCAAAGTTCATAACCTAACAGTCTCAGTTAACAAAGGTACATTCCACAGAAGAATGGTTAATCCAACATAAAGTAATCCATAAGAGGTAATCCACAAAGAAGGTATGATCCAAAGGAAAGAAGTCTCCCCTTTGGGCGTAGCTGCACACAACTCGTTACAGTCAATGGAAGTCGCGGCTAGCTTATGCTAAGCTAACTCGCGATAACATTAGCATTACACAAACGGGGTCAATGTCCACAAACAAAGTCTTCCTAAGAGAAGAAGGAACAAGAGAAGGTGTACTCACGAAACTCCATGACAGAGTGAAGGGGGAAGGGAACCCAGTGCTTAAGTAGGAAGTGGTGATCACCGCAGGTGTAGCCCAGTGTAGAAGAAAAGGTTAGTGCTATGTGCTCTAGGATGAGTGTCGCCCTCTAGAGGACTGGCGACCGTGCGCGGATGTGACACCGTCCCACATAAATAACGTATCCTTTTTACTGATTATATGTCAAATCCCATACAAATGCTTATCATGGTCCTTTACTTGTCTAGCAGTAAAATATACTCCCATTTTTGTGCGCAGTACTGGCTCTGTAAATGTGAACAAAATAATAGATCAGACCAATCCTGGTACTATTCTAGCCAATCAATACTCTTTTTCAGGAGCATGTAAAAAAATAGTGTAATATGAATAGATATTGAGCAACAAGGTTTCACTGGAACTGTGGAATCTTCCTTTAATTTTCACTAGAAATAAGAAATGAATGGGTATATTTAGGCCTTCAGAAATTAAGAATATTGTGATTAATATGAAGCTCTTCATGTGACAGCATATGTCATTCATTTTGTGTTAATTTTATAATTGCATTTTCAAGACCTAAGGGATTTGGTAAAGAAAATAACTGAAGTAGTGTGCACATGAATGAACTGAGACCTGTGGTGAAATGTGAGTTGTGTGTCGCCACATTTATACATGTCAGGGCCAGAGTGAGGAATTGAACCCGGACCGTTGAATTACTGGTCCAGTGAGAATCACACTGAGCAAAGTGGGACCCAAGTGCAGACATGCATGAGTGCAAAAAACATTGGCCCTCATTCTCGAACATTTTCTGAAGTTTCTTCTGAAATGTTTCTTACGGGCTTCGGAAAAACAACGTAAGCAAAAGACATCCGCCAAATTCATGCACGCTTGAAAATGAGGTCCTACGCAGCAGAAGTTTTCTGGGCTGTGCTCCCCCGGAAGAGTTTTCTTAAATTGAAAGCGCGTTCTCGTGCTCCTGAATTTGCATACATACACGCCCTGCCAGCTCCTTATAAGGGCACGCAACCGTAGTGACGTGTGCAGTCGGAATCGACCGAATCTACACGAAAGCAACCCGTAAACGAGTCATGTCAAAGCGGAAAGCGATCACCCTCGAGTAAACGCAGATCTAACTTCAACTATATATGTCTATGACTTGAACGGTGCAGAGATGGACTGTTGCAGGATGTAGATGTGTCCATTCTATTCCACTATAGCTATATCAACGTAATTGAGTTTAGTGCTTATTTATTTATTCACTTACATTTGCAGTGTTCGTGTACATTACATTTAGTCATTTAGCAGACACTTTTGTCCAAAGCGACGTACAAGGGATAGAACAGTCAAGCTACGAGCAATAGAGACCTAGTGTAACAATAAATACTACTTTACATGAGAAATAGAAAAACGAAATAGGAAATAAAAACGAAGTGCAGGAATGTAACTGCTATAAGTGCAAGTTAAGCACTAGTCGAAGTGCCAGTTAGGAAGGGAGGTGCTCTCTGAAGAGTTGGGTCTTCAAAAGCTTCTTAAAGGTAGAGAGGGACGTGCCTGCTCTGGTAGTGCTAGGCAGTTCGTTCCACCAACGTGGAACTACTTGAAAATTCTGGATTGCCGTACTTGCACAGACGGCAGTGCCAAACGACGCTCACTAGACGAGAGCAGCATTCCGGTGTAGTGCTTTTATTTATTTTATGACATCACAGTGCCTCGTAGAATCATGACTATAGGCCTACATGTGAAACGTAATTGTTAATGATACTTTAATCCGAGGATCTGTAGAGTTGATGTGAACGCAATCACCAACGATTTTCTCACAAATTCATTAACACGGAGAGTTTTCTTAAATGCGATTCCCCAAAAAACCACAAGATGGCCCACGGGGCCATCTTGTGGTTTTTTAAGGAATCGCATTTGAGAAAACTCTGGCCGAGTTACGACTGCTATTTCGAGTTCGGAAAGTCTTCTGAAGTTCAGAGCAAATCCCAGATGAGAAAACTTTCATGAATGCCAAATGTTGTCCTAAATCCAATTCCTCTTAAATTCCTCTTAAATTCCTCTTAAATTCTTCTTAACTGCGTTCGAGAATGAGGCCCATTGTCTTTTATTTTTTATCTAAAACAATAAATAATCCAGCGGTCAGAAGACAAAGATAAAGAGGTCAGAATAATGTCAAAGCTAAGAGGTTATGATCAAAGAATACAGAGAGCTTCTCAGGGTAAACAAATAGGAATCCGGAGCAAAAACAAGACAGCAAAAACAGCAGTCACCTAATAGCAATAACAAAAATGAACAGGAGGCCTAGAACATCCAAAGACTTACTTAAGAAGTGGGGGCGACACTGGTGTGTGGGGGCGACAGTGGTACAGGGGACAGAGGAGTCGTTTAGTAATCAGAAAGCTGCTAGTTCGATTCCCCACTTTTCCTTACCAAGTGTGTAAGTGTCTTTGAGCAAGACACTGAGGGCCTCATTTACTAACAGGATTGCGCCCATTTCAGGCGTAAAATAGCGGGTAAAAACATAAAACCGTATTTACAAAGGAGGCGCACTTTAGATTACCGCTGTTTGGAGGGTATAAGGGAAAGTGGGTGTTGGTCGCAAAGAGATGGGAGGAGATGCGTAAAGTGCGTCTAATTATGTATTAGCAACGAAACAAGAGGTGTTTCAGCATGACATTTCAGCTGGTAAATGAAAACTTTGTGCCTGCGAGAAATTTGAAAAACACGAACATCAGAAATATATATTTTTTTAAAATGTTTATATTTGATATATCATTTAATATAGGCATATACAAAATTGTCCCACCAGCTAGCTGTTCGGCCACGCTTTACCCAGAATCGCCGCTCATTGTATGGTTTACTTTAAACCGTATTTTCACCCATAGTTCAAGCACACCGAGTACAGTGCTCGCCTTCTGCGCAGGAGTAACGCGTATGTATTCAGGAAAAGTACTTGTACTCGAAGTACACTAACTAAACTAAGTAAATTGTAGAGACAGAGCAGCAAATTCATTTAATTTCACCTTCCATGTTTATTTTGACGTTTTAGCCTCTACCCCTAGTGCCATGCCAACCGAACGTCTGAAAACTTCAGAATCAGAATCAGAATCAGGTTTTATTGGCCAAGTAAGTTTGCAAAAACAAGGAATTTGACTTGGTAAAGTGACTCTCAGTGTGCTTACACAAAATATACAACACAATACAATACAATACAATACAAACAAACAAACAGTGCAACAGTGCAATGGACTAAGGAGTTTAAAAAAGTATGTACAAGGCGGAATGGCTATATACAGTAGCTGTGAAATGTTGCACAACAGTAGTGCAAAGAAGAAGTGGAGAGTGCGAGAAGTGCAGGGATAAATATATAAATATAAATATATATGCTACAGTGGGTTAGTTGTTCAGTAGTGAGACGGCGAGGGGGAAGAAACTGTTTTTGTGTCTGGAGGTTTTGGCGAACAGTGATCTGTAGCGTCTACCAGAGGGGAGGAGTTTGAATAATTTGTGTCCGGGGTGTGAGGGGTCTGCAGTGATTTTTCCTGCCCGTTTCCTGACTCTGGAGGTGTACAGGTCTTGGATGGTGGGCAGGTTGGCACCGATGATCTTTTCTGCAGACCTGACTGTCCGTTGGAGTCTGTTCTTGTCCAGTTTGGTGGCCGATCCAAACCAGACAGTGATTGAAGTGCACAGAACAGACTCTATGACTGCGATGTATCATCCGCTCGCATGGTTTTTCCTACCACTGTTATGCCGATGATACTCAACTGTTTCTGTCTTTCCCTCCTGAGGACACCACGGTCTCGACGCGGATTTCGGACTGTCTCGCTGATATATCCACATGGATGAAAAATCACCACCTTCAGCTGAACCTGGCCAAAACGGAACTGATGGTCTTCCCAGCCAAACAGGTCATCCACCACAACATCAAGATCAATACTGACTCTTTATCTCTTGCTCCATCCAAAACAGCAAGAAACCTCGGGGTCATTATTGATGACCAACTGACCTTCACGGCCCACATCGCCTCTGTCTCCAGGTCGTGCCGCTTTGCGCTATACAACATCCGCAAAATCAGGCCGTACCTAACCCAGTATGCCACCCAGCTGCTGGTGCAAACCTTGGTGAGCTCCCGCCTTGACTACTGCAACGCCCTCCTAACGGGCCTGCCGGCTTGCGTGGTGAAACCACTACAGATGATCCAGAACGCGGCGGCGCGTCTGGTGTTCAACCAACCGAAAAGGGCACACGTCACCCCGCTACTCATCGAGCTCCACTGGCTGCCAGTAGCTGCTCGCATTAAGTTCAAGTCACTTATGCTTGCCTACAGAGTGCTTACTGGTTCTGCTCCCACCTACCTAAATGCTCTTGTAAGGGCAAATGTTACACCCAGGACGCTGCGCTCGTCTAGTGAGCGTCGTTTGGCACTGCCGTCCGTGCAAGCACGGCAATCCAGACTATTTTCATTTGTAGTTCCACGTTGGTGGAACGAACTGCCTAGTACTACCAGAGCAGGGGCGTCCCTCTCTACCTTCAAGAAGCTTTTGAAGACCCAACTCTTCAGAGAGCACCTCCCCTCCTAACTGGCACCTGACTAGCGCTTAACTTGCACTTCAGCAGTTACATTCCTGCACTTCCTTTTCCTCTTTTCTAGGTTGTTGTTTTTCTAATTCTCATGTAAAGTAGTATTTATTGTTACACCATGCTTTTTTATTGCTCTTAGCTTGACTGTTCTCTCCCTTGTACGTCGCTTTGGACAAAAGCGTCTGCTAAATGACTAAATGTAAATGTAAAATGTAAACATGATCAGCAGATCCTGAGGCAGGTTGTACTTCCTAAGCTGGCGCAGGAAGTACATCCTCTGCTGGACCTTCTTGATGATGGTGTTGATGTTGGGTTCCCACTTCAGATTCCGGGAGATTGTGGATCCCAGAAACCTGAAGGATTCCACAGCCAACACAGTACTGTTGTGTATGATGAGGGGGGGCAGTGCTGGGGGGCTCCTCCTGAAGTCCACTGTCATCTCCACGGTTTTAAGCGTGTTCAGCTCTAGGTTGTTGCGACCGCACCACAGGACCAGCTGTTCAACTTCCCGCCTATATGCAGACTCATCATCATCACGGATGAGGCCGATGACTGATGTGTCGTCTGCAAATTTTAGGAGTTTAACAGATGGGTCTCCTGAGGTGCAGTCGTTTGTGTAGAGGGAGAAGAGCAGTGGGGAGAGCACGCATCCCTGAGGTGCACCAGTGCTGACTGACCGGGTGCTGGATGTTGTTTCACCCAGCCTTACCTGCTGCTTCCTGTCTATCAGGAAGTTTGTGATCCACTGACAGATGGAGGCAGGCACAGTGAGCTGGGTGAGTTTGGTGAGGAGGACTTCTGGAATGATGGTGTTGAACGCCGAGCTGAAGTCCACGAACAGCATCCTTGCATAGGTCCCTGGGGAGTCGAAGTGTTGCAGGATGTAGTGCAGCCCCATGTTGACTGCATCTTCCACTGACCTGTTTGCTCTGTAGGCAAACTGCAGAGGGTCCAGCAGGGGGCCTGTGATGCCCTTCAGATGGGTCAATACCAGTCTCTCAAAGGATTTCATGACCACAGACGTCACAGTCAGTTGCCCCTGTCCACGCTACAACTCCAGTTTTCAAATGTATCTGCCTAGGGCAGCGTTTTTGAAAAGCATGGTTTTCAGTGTTCAGGAATACGCCGTTTTAAAGTAAGGGGTGTCATGTATTCCTACCAGACTATTTAACGGGATGCTATGGAGCAGTTAACCTGGCTATTAACTATCCTAGCTATCTCTAGCTTAGGGAACCATCTTAACAGTTTGCAGTTGCCTTTGTGTAATTAACTCATGTTAATATGTGTGAATATGAACTTGTGAACATAAACTCGTTAATATGAAGCTGCACAGGCACCCTGAGGAGTAACCATAGCAACCCAGAAACTCAATGTTTTAATTTTCCTAAAATCAGCTCACCAATAAAAGACAGTCTTGAATTCAAAGTGATCATAACTTTTAATGTGGACGGAAGGGCTAAACGGAGAAATATTTATGAGTTTCTATATTTACCCGGGTTAGTTTGCTGTAACCTCGTGAACCAAAAGCTCTAATTCTAATTTTAGCTCATGCTCCATGGTGGAACACGCAGGCTTTTTCTCCCCTATTTTAGCGGAGTGCTAAATAACACTAATGGGCGGTGTTAGGCGCAGATGACGCGACAAGGTTTTTTGTTTGATAAATAGGATGCAAAATACCGTGCGCTATATGCGGTTTGGCAAAGGCACTGATTGCGCTGCGGTCAAAATGTTAGTAAATGAGGCCCTGAACCCCTTAAACTGCTCCTGATGTATAAATGCAAATTCCTTGTAAGCTTTATGGATAAAAGCGTCTGCTAAATGACTAAATGTAAATGAAATGTAAGAAAATGAACAGGTTAATCTCCAGCGTGCTGGAACCACTGAAGCTTGAGACAATAACTCTAGACCAGAAAACTTGAGACCAAAGACCCAGCAATGAGAAAATATACACAGCCGTGTATAAATACTACAATAAATAAATAATTGGTCATGTGATTAACTAACGAGCAGGTGATTACCAAAAATGGTGGGAGAACAGACAAAGACAGTAAGTAAACAACAGATGAGAGTCTTTAGCGCCCTCTATAGGCCAAACAACATCCCAACTTGAGACATTACAGGCTGCTGTGGATATTAATATGAGGAAACTGTGAGGACTGCGGCAATATAGGGGCAGACCCTGTTTGTGTTTTAGTATGCCATTACTGTAATGTAAAATGTAGCATTGCATTTCGAAATCTTAGGGAAAACTCGGCACCACTTCAACTGGAATTTTTTGCCTCCACTATTTCATTATTTTGATTTATCAGGACACCTTAAGAAAAGCATTGCTTATTTTTCATTTCAGAGTAATATTTTGTCTTTTATTAAACTGTTTTGCAGACTTGCTGAATGCGAACTCACAGTTAAGTCCTGTGTAAGTGTGGCTACTGTTCTACAATCACCAAACTCCCTGACAGTGCTGGACCTGTGTAACAATGACCTGGGAGATTCTGGAGTTCAGCTTCTCTTTAAGGGACTGTCTAGTCCCTACTGTAAACTGGAGACATTAAGGTTGGTGTTATACATGTCTTTATTGTCATGAATTTCCTGATTATTTATGTAATGATGATTTACACCAGTATACAAGTATAGTGATAACCAGACTTTGCTAATGTGGCAGACTTTAACAGTACCCCTTTTCTTTTTTACATTACCATCAGATTCTAACACAATTTGCACTTGTTAATTATGTGTCCCTCATCCCTTTTAGAGCTTCCACTGTTTTTTCCCATCTCTCCAACTCCTCAAATAGAGGATGATAGATGTATGGGAAATTATGTATTTTAAGTTCAGATGAAATTTCATAAAAAAACAATCACAAAAATTAAGATTAAACAAATAAAGAAAAGAAACAAAATGTTAAGCACTACAGTAAAACTTACGAATACAAGTACCAGTGGACACCCTACCCTGCCAATATCACTGCACTAAGGTGTGAACTTCCATTTTCTGCAGACTGATAAAGTCCGTCCCACATAAATAATTAATCGTTCTTACTGATCAAATATCAAATCCCATACAAATGCTTCTCACGGTCCTCTACCGGTCCGTTCTTTGTTTTCCATTAAAAAATAATCCAGTTTTTGTACACAGTCCTGGTTCTGTAAATGTGAAACAAACATAGTGGATCAGACAAAACCAGGCACTATTCTACCCAATCAACACATTGCTTCAGGAGCTTGGAGAAAAGTAGTGTAATATGATTGGATGTTGAGCTCAATTATCAACAACCTTTCACCAGAATTGTGGTCTCTTCCTTTAATTTTCACTCGCGAAAGAGATTTAATGGGTTTTTTTAGGCCTTGAGAAATGAAGGATGTTTTGATTAATCAGAAGCTGTTCATGTGACAGTAGATGAAACCTGTCATTAATGTCATGTTAAGTTTAGAATTGCATTTTCAAAACATAAGGGATTTGGTGAAGGGAATCTAAAGTAGTGTAGTGTAATTAACTGAGACATGAAGAGGAATAAGAGTTATGTGTCGCCCCATTTTTAAAGGCTGCTGTGGATATTAATATGAGGGAACTGTGAGGACTGTGGCATTAGAGGGGTAGACTCTGTTTGAGTATTAGTATGTCATCACTGTCATGTGATATGTAGCAGTGCATTTAGAAATCTACGGGAAAACTCAGCACCACTTCAACTGGCATTTTAGTTGCAGCCACCCTTTCATTTTATTGATTTTTCAGGACACCTTCAGAAGGACATTGCTCATTTGTTCATTTTAGAGTAATATTTTGTCTGTTGTCATGCTGTTTTTCAGACTTGCTAAATGGAAACTCACAGATAAGTCCTGTGGGATTGTGGCTACTGTTCTGCAGTCGTCAAACTCCCTGACAGAGCTGGACCTAAGTAACAATGTCCTGGGCGTTTCTGGAGTTCAGCTTCTCTCTAATGGACTGTCTAGTCCCCACTGCAAAATGCAGACATTAAGGTTGGTGCTATACATGTCAGTATTGTCACAAATTCCCTGATTAGCTATGTAGCCTTAATATGTATATAATACTGTTATACAAGCGTATTAATAACCTGACTTCACTACTGTAATGTGGCAGACTTTAACAGTACCCATTTTCTTTTTTCATAACCATTAGATTCTAACTGAATTTACACCTCTTCATTATGTGTCTCTCATCCCTTAGAGCTTCCGCAGTGTTTTCCCATCTCTCCAACTCCTCAAATGGAGGATGATTGATACATGTGAAATTATGTATTTTATGTTTAGATGAAATTACATGAAAAAAAACTATTCTGAAATAAACTCAATTTTAAGCAATACATTAAAGCTTACAAATACCATGATAACATGACAGTGGAATAACTGTTGCCATCACAATTTCTTGTAAAAGTACCAGTGAACTCCCTCCCCTGCCAACAACACTGTACTGTTGTATGAGCTTCTATTTTCTATTGGCTGGTATACTCTGTGCCACATAATTAGCTAATTCTTCTAACTGATTAAATGTCAAATCCCATACAAAATCTTCTCACATTCCTCTACCTTCATACAGGCTACTATGCATATTAAGATAAGGGAATCTTGAGGACTGTGGCAATATAGGGGTAGACCCAGTTTGTGTATTAGTATGCCATTACTGTCATGTAAAATGTAGCAATGCATTTATAAATATAATGTATTTGAGTTGCCTCCACCCTTTCATTATACTGATTTATCGGGACACTTTCAGAAAGGCATTGCTCATTTGTTCATTACAGAGTAATATTTTGTCATTTTTTTATGCTGTTTTGCAGACTTGCTAAATGCAAACTTACAGATAAGTCCTATGGAATTGTAGCTACTGTACTACAGTCACCAAACTCCCTGACAGAGCTGGACCTGTGTAACAATGACCTGGGAGATTCTGGAGTTCAGCTTCTCTCTAAGGGACTGTCTAGTTCCCATTGCAGACTGCAGACATTAAGGTTGGTGTCAAACATGTCTTGATTGTCATGATTTTCCTGATTAGTTATGTAGCCCTTAACTATGATTCATACTGTTATACAAGCACAGTGATATCCTTTATTTGCTAATATGGCAGTGCCCCTTTTCTTTTTTTCCCTACCATGAAATTGTAACTGAATTTCCAATGACATGCCTCGCCCCCCTCTTAGAGCTTCTGCAGTATTTTCCCATTCCTCCAACTCCTCAAATGGAGGATGCAAGATTTACTTGAAATTATGTATTTTAAGTCCGGATGAAATTACATAAAAAAACATCACAAAATTAAGAAACAAAAATAAAGGAATATAACAAAATGTGAAGCACTACAGTACTTCAAATGCCATGACAACATGACAGTGGAATAACTGTTCACATCACATTTTCTTGTAAAAGTCCTGGTGAACACCCTACCCTGGCAACATCACTGTACTGGGGTGTGAGCTTCTATTTTCTGTAGACTGGTCAAATCTGTGCCACATAAATAAGTAATAGTTTTAACTGATTAAATATAAAATCCCATAAAAATGCTTCATATGGTACTCTACCGGTCTGTTCTTTTTTTCCCCTTAAAATAAACTTTGTCTGCATTCCTGGCTCTGTAAATGTGACACAAGCATAGTGGATCAGACCCAACCTTAACCTATTCCAGCCAATCAACACATCTGCTTCAGGAGCATGGAAAAAAGGGGTGTAATGTAATTGGATGTTGATCTCAGTAATCAACAACCTTTCATCTGTAGTGTGGCCCCTTCCTTTAATGTTCACTAGAGAGAGGGAATGAATGTGATAATTTAGGCATTTAGCCGATAAAAAATATTGTAATTATTCAGAAGCTCTTCATGTAATGGAATATGTAATTAATGTCATGTTAAATTTAGAATTTTAAATAGAATTTTAAATTCAAAAACTGAAATAGTCAGTATATTGGAATGACTGAACTAAGACATGTATATGAATCTGAGTTGTGTATGTTATTCCTTTTTACAAGTTGCTGTGGTCATTATTATAAAGTCACTGTGAGGACTGTGGCAATATAGGGGTAGACCCTGTTTGTGTATGAGTATGCCATTACTGCCATGTAAAATGTAGCACTGCATTTAGACATCTAAGAGAAAACTCAGCCTCACTTCAACTGGAATATTACTTGCCTCCATCCTCTCATTATATTATTTCTCAGGACATTTTCAGAAAGGGCTTGCTCCTTTGTTCATTTCAAAGAAATATTTTGTCTTTTGTTATGCTGTTTTACAGACTTGCTAGATGCAAACTCGGAGTTAAGTCCTGTGGATTTGTAGCCAATGTTCTACAGTCACCAAACTCCCTGATAGAGCTGGACCTGTGTAACAATGAACTTGGAGATTCTGGAGTTCAGGATCTCTCTAAAGGACTGTCTAGTCCTCACTGCAAACTGCAGACATTAAGGTTGGTGTTATACATGTATTGACAGTCATGATACAAATGCTTCTCACAGTCCTCTGTCCGGTCCATTCTTTGTTTTCTATTAAAATATAATCCAGTTTTTGTCTGCAGTCCTGACTATAAATGTGAAACAAACTTAGTGATTGAGAACCATACCTGGTAATATTCCAGCCAATCACCATATTGCTTCAGGAGCAAGGAAGGCATGAGTGTAATATGATTGGATGTTGATCTCATTGATCAACAACCTTTCACCTGAATTGTGGACCCCTCTATTCATTTTCACTAGAGAGGGAATTAATTTGATTATTTAGGAATGAGCATGCCAAAGTCAGGTAGAATACAATAGGGGAGAGGATGACCACATCCTATAGGTGATAAGGGAAGGGAGACAGTTGGGTGTATAGGTTCACCTATGGGGAAGAGGGGTGACAACATAGGACAAATGGGTGATAGCAGGAAAGAGGCTATCTGGGGGGGAAGGGGTTCACATGCTAATTCTTCAGGTCTCAGTGAGACAGACAGAGTACACATCCAATATTATGAGTTACAGATACAAAATAAGGCTACACTTAGTTCATGTCTCTTACAACAGTCCCCCATATGAGAATGTATATGCTCACACAAGAACCACCATGCAACAAACAATCAGAGCAGTAAGCATCAATACGTATATGTTACAGATACAAATGATACAAAATACAGTAGAATAGCTATTTTGCAGTTATATCAGTCCCCCACATGAACATTTGTATGCTCACACAAGAACCACAATGCAGCAACCAATCAGACCAGGAAAACATCAATATGCCGTTCCATCAGTCCCCCATATGAGCATTGTCATGCTCACACAAGAGTTACCATGCAAAAACAACCACCACCGTTATGCAGAGTCCTGCCATGTTTGTTAGTGTTCTAGTAGTCTCTACTATGACAAGAAGCGTGAATCAGTAACATGATGGAACCCACATATAGACCACAAACTTTAGACAAAGGACCACGAGGTGAATCAAAGGGTTCTGGAGGTTTATTCCAAGGCACTCCTGCAGGGAGTCAATTCCAACATCAAGGTAGAGGCAGGGAAAAGACTAAAGATCATTGCAGTGTTACAGTTTAAATACCACTCAGTCATGGGAGGATACCGTGGGGTCAGGGGTCAACATAAGGGGTGTGTTACAGGTGAAAGGTTGGACAGGGGGCTTGTGAGTGGGGGGGATGGGAGGGGACCCTCCTACAGATGATTCTGGAACACACACAAAAGGCTACAAAATGGTGGACATGTGATGTGTATTCCACCACCTGGGGCAGGAAGGCTGTCTGCTAGGGTTCAAGGGGCTTTAACCAAAGGTGTGCTGACTATCAATACACATGGCACACACACACACAGGAGAACATGCTTGCAATGCAATGCAATAGTAAGTATATAAATTAATGGTAAAATCAATTTCCATCAAACCCATCCAAAGTCTTCCACCCACGTGAATGGCAGGATGAAATGTACAGGTGTCCATTGTGGTCATAGGGTTGTCAATGGTCCTTCAGAGTGAGTATGTGTATGTCTGGGGAAGGGTGGACAGTCCATCACCTTAGCATGAGCCCACAGCTCCTGGAGGCCAAAAAGCCCCAAGACACACAAAAACTTGGAGGTGCTGGATGCAGTGTGGTGGTGTCAGCTGATGTGATTTCCTCTCGTTACCGTTTGGGGGTAATCTTCCCCTCTGAATGGACGTGAGGTGTTGAGTGACCTTAGGGTCGAAATCCTGGCTGTGTACTCAAATGAGGAACGTAAGTTATGTCTATAGCTTCTATAGGTTCTATGACACCGAAAGATGACCGTCACCACAGTCTTGGATGTTGCATCTCCTTACTACCTGTCTCGAGACCATAATACCTCTTGCCTGGAACCTCAGCCCGCCCCGAGCGACATGAGTTGGTGACGGTTATCGTTCGGTCTCATATATCGATAGTTATGGACATAACTTACGATCTATTTCAACCTCACTCAGACCGTCACCACGGTCTACACCTTGGATGACTAATACCATCAAGGTCGCGAGGGACAAAGAACTGCGCCTTTACAACCTCCTCACCACAGAAAGCACCGCCTTGCTCAGTGGAGCTGGTGCTGCCACATTGACCCTATATAAATGTGCAAACATGCAAGGTGCACTCCAAGAAGCAGCTGCACAGATCTCTGCTACAGAAACCCCTCTCAGAGCAGCCCATGAGGTGTCCATACTTCTAGTAGAGTGGGCCACCAAGTTACCAGGAACAGGCAGAATCTGACTGTCATAGGCTTGTGCAATGGCGTCAACCACCCAGTGTGACTGGCGCTGCTTGGACACGGGATTGAGTACGCGTTACATAGGTTCTTAACGCCCTTATCAGGCACAGATTTCCCAAGTTATCCCCCATTGGAGCAGACTCTGGGTGGAAAGAGCTGATCTCGATCATCTGATTCACAGTCTGAGGGTTCATGACCTTGGGAAGAAAGGATGGGTTTGGCCATAGTGACACACCAGAGTATTTCGGCCACCGAAGACACTGCTCACTAACAGACAAAGCATGTACCTCGCTGACCCTCTTGGCAGAACAAATCACCAGGAGAAACACTGTGTTCTGTGTGAGAAACTTGAGGTCAGCCTGGTCTAGTGGCTCATAGGGGGCCAGAGTCAGTGAGTCAGCTGCAGGCGGCGTGCTCCCTTGATAAATTGAGAGACCAGGGGATGTTTCCCAACCGCTTGTCCATCGACTGGCTGGTGAAAGGAAGAAATGGCTGCTGTATAAACTGCGCATAACTGCCTTGTCCATAACTGGATTGGGGTGCCAGATCTGACCACCTGCCTGAGACAGGAGATCTGCCCTGACTGGAAGGGGCCATGTCTGCCCCTGAACCAGGCGGTGGAGAGCGGGGAACCACCATCTCCCCGGCCACTTGGGGCTATCAGCAAGACCTTGTAATGGCCTGTGAAGATCTTGTGGAGGACATAGGGGATCAGGGGAAGAGGAGGGAAAGCATACAGCTGGCCCAATGGCCAGTCTTGGGACAGAGCATCCTGACCCAGAGGTGCCCATTGGTCCCTTATGGAAAACCACCTGTCGCAGTGAGTCGTCTCTGGCGATGCAAACAGGTCGAGCTCTGCCGAACTGAGACCACAGCTGAGCTACCACACCCGGGTGCAGTCTCCACTTGACCCCGGAGTGGGCCAGTCCTGGACAGGAGGTCTGCTGCTCGGTTCTGCACTCCCGGAATGTACACTGCTCTCAGGGATGCCAGATAAGTGAGGGCCCACACCAGGAGTTTCCAGGCTACCTGGAGGCCGCGCAGAGACCTGCTGCCCCCTTGGTGATTTATGTGGTACACTGTGGAGGAGTTGTCCGACCGCACTAGGACATGTCTGACCCTGATAAGGGGGAGAAGTTCCACTAGGGCAAGATGAACTGCCCTCACATTTATATGCGCGCCCCTCCAGCGGGAATTCCATGTACCCCGAACTATCCTGCCTTCCCAAACTACACCCCATCCAGTTAGGGAGGTGTCTCTCCAGGGACGTAGTGCGTGCCTGAATGGCCGTGTGACCTTGAGTTTCACACGCCGGTCTTGCCGAGGATGAAGGTTGAAAGCATTCAACCACCTCTGCAGCGGCCAAGCCCTGAGGAGGCCTAGTGAGACCACTGCAGCTGCTGCTGACATTGTGCCCAGAAACCTCTGATATTGCACCAACTCCAGTCGTCTGCCAAGACAGAACTGGCTCACCAGCGCTGGGAGCTTGTACACCCTCTGTGGGGTAAGCGAGGCACGCATTGTGACTGAGTTTAATTTTAGCTCGACAAACATTGTATTCTGTGTGGGGATGAGGTTGCTCTTCTCCAGATTCTCCCTGAGTCCTAAGCTCTGTACGTGATAAATTACTCTCTCTGTGTCTTTCATGACTTGGACACACTCTGGGGCACCGATTAACCAATCTTCCAAGTAAGGCAGGATCTTTAATCCTCCTGCTTGAAGGGTGGACAGGGCTGCTGCCACCACCCTTGTAAAAATTCTTGGCGAGAGAGACAGGCCAAAGGGCAGCACCCAAACCTCAGAGAAAGTCTGTGGACTGGGCACATGGGGACGTGAAAGTGTGCGTCCTTCAAGTCCAGGGACGTGAACCACTCTCCTCTCTCGACGGACATTAAATATGGTGTGTTCAGCATTTTGAATGGTAGCACTTTTACAAATGTGTTTAGACGCCTTAGATCCAGGATAGGACGCAGACCTCCATCTTTTTTTGGAATGATGAAATATTTGGAGTAAAACCCAGCAAGCTGTTCGTCGGAGCTTACCCTCTCAACAGCCTCCTTCTCCAGAAGGGTTAAAATCTCTGTTTAAAACTTTCGCCTGAACTGGGTCTTTGACCATGGTTATCTGAACCCCAGAAAAGGGAGGGGGGCCCAGCCGAAATTTTATTCTGTAGCCGTTTGCCACTGTAGCCAGCACCCATTGGTCTGACACACACTCTACCCAGCTTTTCAGGCATAGCCGGCAGGCGGCTTAACACTGCTAGGTGGCTCTACCCCAAGAACATCTGTAATTAACTTGTGATGATTTAACCATTAACCATTACATCCAGCAGCTGATTATGGCAGCTTTCACCAGCTTGGGTCGGACAGTCGCTCCAAGTCTGTTTACTAGACGTTATCACCGTCTATCTGTACGCTTGCTAGGCTCACTCACTCACTCACGACCAAACAGAGCCGTGCGATTGCCACCACAGTTTCAAACAGGCGGGATTCCTGTGCTACTCGAGACTATTTTATTTCTAACTCTAAAAATTCACCAATATAAGTACACTAAATCGGTTGTTAGGTGTGAATTTGTCAAAAATATATATATTTTTGGGGGGGCTAAGGAAACTTTTGGGGGGGCTCCAGCCCCTGGTCGTGTAAGTCCATTCATGCAACGGCTGTCCTGCCCATACACACAGACACACATGCACTCGTTCGTTCAGGACAAGCGTCGACTGACTCGAGGGGAAACAAAGACAGGAGAAATCAATTTAGGTTACAACACGTATGCAACACACAAAACATAGTGTTAGGAGATGTCTGCCTCCTCACTATTCAATGGTGTAATTTGACTATCAGACAGCGGCCGGTCACTTGAACAACCAGCATAGGATGCTTTTATTTAAAAGAGGCATCCCAACCTTGCAATTGATGTCATGTTAAATTTAGAATTGCAAATACAAAACCTAAGGGATTTGGTGGAAAATAAATTAAGTAATATGCACATCAATGAACTAAGACCCGTAGAGTAATGTGTGTTTTAGTATGCCATTACTGTCATGTAAAATGTACCAGTGCATTTAGATATCTAAGGGAAAACTAAGCCCCACTTCAACTGGAATATTTTTCCTCTAACCCGTCATTATATTGATTTCTCCCGACACCTTAAGAAAGGCATACTTTATTTATCATTTTAGAGTAATATTTTGTCTCTTCTCATGCTGTTTTACAGACTTGCTGAATGCAAACTCAGAGCTGTGCACTGTGGCATTGTGGCTACTGTACTACAGTCACCAAACTCCCTGACAGAGCTGGACCTGAGTAACAATGACCTGGGAGATTCTGTAGTTCAGCTTCTCTCTAATGGACTGTCTAGTCCACACTGCAAAATGCAGACATTAAGGTTGGTGTTAAACATGTCTTGATTGTCATGATTTTCCTGATTAGTTATGTAGCCCTTAAATATGATTTATACTGTTGTATCAGCTCAGTGATAACCTGACTTTGCAAATGTGGCAGACTTCAACATTATCCCTTTTCTTTTTTTCTTTACATGAGATTCTAAACGAAATTCCACCTCTTTTTTCCACCACAATTTGTTTGTCTCTCAAACCTCTTTGAGCTTCCGTTCATCCCTTCAACTCCTCAAATGGAGGATGATAGATTTATGGGACGTCAAAGGGTATCTGTGTCGAGAGTAGTGAGACTACCTCACCAACAAATTATCTTCAAGAAGTTCTCAGTACATAAGCTCTCTTACTGATACCACGCTAACCATTTTAACAGATAGCTGAGCTACCCCTAATTGGCCCATACTACCATAGGCTCACAACACAGGGGTAAAATCATGTGTGAGAAGAAATACACATTAAACAACATTAAAATGGTACCAATAATAATTATAATTCACTCAGTCCTTCATAATACTGAGGACGGTAGTTAGAGGTCACATTCACAACTGTAAACCTTATAACTTAATTAATTGATTTTGCGAGGGGCTAAACCATGTTCCTCGCGAACCTGCCCAAGCCATAAATGCCTCCCGGGACAGGAAAAAAAAATCACTAATGAATAAGAAAAAGATATAGGAAATAAACTAATTTTAAGCACTACAGTTAAGCTTACAAAATCCATGACAGCATAACAGTGGAATAACTGTTCACAACACATTTTCTTGTAAAAGTACCAGTGAACACCCTACATGACTGTACTGAGGTGTGAACTTCTATTTCCTGTAGACTGGTAAAATCCGTCCCAAATAAATAACTAATCTTTCTAACTGATCAAATATCAAATCCCATACAAATGCTTCACACAGTCCTCAACCGGTGCGTTCTTTGTTTTCCATTAAAATACATGACATGTTAAATTACAATTTGATTTTCAAAACTTAAGGGGTTTGGTGGAGACCAGGCTACTGTCAAATTAAGATGAGGGAACTGTGAGGACTGTGGCAAAATAGGGTTAGACCCTGTTTGTGTATTGGTATGCCATTACTGTCCTGTAAAATGCAGCAGTGAATTTAGAAATCTCCACTTCAACTGGATTTTTTGTTTGTTTCCACCCTTTAATTATATTGACTACTCAGGACACCTTCAGAAAGGCATTGCACATTTTTTTTCATTTCAGAGTAATATTTTGTCTTTTGTCATGCTGTTTTGCAGACTCGCTAAATGCAAACTCACAGATAAGTCCTGTGGAATTGTGGCTACTGTTCTACAGTCACCAATCTCCCTGACAGAGCTGGACCTGGGTAACAATGACCTGGGAGATTCTGGAGTTCAGCTTCTCTCTCACAGACTGTCTAGTCCTCATTGCAGACTGAAGACATTAAGGTTGGTGTTGGAGCCATTTCTGCTGTTTGTGATTTATTTTTGACATTTCTTGTATTTTGAATATTGTTAGTATTGCGATCTAGGCTCTGCTGTGATGTTTGGACATTATTACTGTCAATAATACTTACAGCCTAAATAGAAGTTTTCATGGGTTTGCAATTAACCAAGATAATATACACTCAGTTGCAACTCATGTACACTTGGTGAAAATGAATCCAGTCTAGTGCAATAGTCCTGCAATAAATCCCCCATCATGATTATTATATATATGAGAGTTTGCCGATTTAACTGTATGATCATTTTGAAGGATGTAGTTTGTGGTGTTGTTAAACTGTATTGTGTTAAACACAAAGGAGTTTCTGTTATTTAGCCTAGCCTGATTGAATATAGGCTGGTCAAAATAATAGAAACAAGTGTAAGTAGGCCTGCAATGTAATATAATTCAACACTTCAAACTGCAGCCTCCAAAATGAATTCACAGATTCAACAGCTTTCCAAATTAGTTTAAACAAATACTGCCTGGAAGAGGGATGTAGGCCTACTGAGATAAAGGGGAATCACCTAAATGTGTATTATTTTGTTATCAGCCAGAAGTGTTATTATAGTGTGTGTATATATATATATATATAGTTATAATAGAGCCAAAGAAATACATAATTTTACCCCGCAGCATTTTTTATTTCAACTGACCTTTTAAAAACAGCATGTTAAGGAGAAGGTTTGGTTATTTTAAACAAACTCTAAATTAAAAAAGGCTTAGGCTACTGTATGTGTAAGTCTATTGGAAATTGTAGACAAGACTGACCTAGATAGAAAAACTATGGCATCATTCTACAGCTGTTCAAATCCTCTTTAACAGATAATTCTCCAATAACAAATCCTACTCACAAGGTGTGAGATTTTGCTGTACTCTACTGCTAGTCTAGTCCTCACTATAAACTGCAGACAGGGAGGTTGGTGTTGGACATTTCTTTATTGTCCTGATTAGTTATAAGAACCATGAAAGCACAACAGTAAAACACCAACAGTTCATCAAATTTCCTTGCACAAGTGAGTGTGGAGACACCCTCTAAGCATGTTGTTCAGAGAATGGCTTACTTGACAATAAGAAGGTGCATTTATACCAGTCAGTCAGATGGGAGAATAAAAGGCGAGTGGTGACACAACATCTTGGGGAAGGAGTTCAAATGCATACAGGAGAACCTGAATCCTCACTTTGAATGCTAATGAACTTGGTGTTACCATTTGGTATGTTTGAGACAGAGGGCAGAGAACACAAACAGGAACATGGGTTACAGAGTAAAATACAAAATAATGTAAGTCAATTGAGGTCATCTGTGACACAACAGGAAAACAGTTCTCAGTTTTCAGTTCTATCGTTTTTATGTCAGTTCAATAATTACTTTGGTTTTCAGGTTTTGTGACTGAAGCATTCAATAATGGGCAACAATTCACTTAAAACACAAAGTATGAATGCCAAATGTTTCATGACTCATTCTAATCTGGTTTTGAATAGAAATGAGTTTGAGGGTATTGAAAAGCTATGTATATAAATATTTAAGTATTTCACTTTGGTTCATTGTTTTAAATAATTTCCTATCATCTCAAGGTCCTCCTTGAAGCTACTTGAGGCCCCCTATTTTAAAGGGCACCAGAGCATTTCCTTTGAAAACATCAGTCCTAGTTAAAAGTGGTTCTGTAGTTCAGTAATGACCAGCTTTAAAGGCACTGTACAATAACATAATTTAGGTACCAAAGAGGTATTGTGCTGATAGGGAGCTTTTTCAGTTTACTTAGGATAATTAGTGTGAGAATGAAATAGTGTACTAACCCTGAAGAGAATTTATATTATATCAAATTTGACTACAATCTCTTTCTCTCTCTCTCTCTCTTAGGCTCTCTGATTGTCTCATCTCAGAAAAGGGTTGTATTTGTCTGGCTTCAGCTTTGTCTTCAAACCTCTCCCACCTTAAAGAGCTGGATCTGAGCTACAATCATTCCGGAAAATCAGGACTGATGCTGTTATCCGCTAGACTGGAGGATCCTGACTGTAAACTGGAGATGCTTAAGTAAGTGTAGAGAGAAATCCCAATGTTGTACTTTTGGACATGACTTGTCTCCATTGAGAGATCAAATCAGTTTCTTCATACCTAATGTAGTGGTGTATATTGAAAGTTGATTTAAATAGCCACTTCATCAACTTAATTGTAGGTCACTTATTTGATACAGTACCCAATATTGCAAATATGAATTCAAATTGAAGAATAAAGAACCCTACATCTGACTGCCTTCCTTCACATAATCAAACTAAAAACACCTGTATGAGATACAACAGCATACAATGCAAGAAATATTCACCAGTGTTCCTATAGCCACCCATTTGAATTACTGATTTATATGATATAACATTCCTCTTACAGTAATACATATTCATCTTTTCTTAAATTATCAATAAGTTCAAGAACTCACAAATGGATCTTGCATATAGTAACTATAAACTATTGAAATGAAAAACAATGCCAGTTTGTATCTGTTTTTGAAGAGTAAGAGTGTGACTGTGTGTTTCTGTTACAGAATTGACCATGCTTCTGTCAGCAGAGCACGGCCACGTTTGCTGAGATGTAAGTCTTAATGGTTAATTCAGTAACTGTATTTGGGATCATTCACAGACATCTGTTCTGTGTGTTCAGTCTGTAGTCGGTCTTCACTGAGTGTTAAGCCTGTTGTAGCTGTTACCACTGCACACTTTAAAATGATAAAATGATGCACACCAATGGATGTGTCGTGTGTGTCGTGTTGGGAACATGTAGTATTAGTTTTTGTGTGTGTGTGTGTGTTGGTGTGTATTGGTGTGTTGTGTTTGGAATGTGGTGCGTGTGTGTGTGTGTCTGTGTTTGTATCTGTGCGCTGTGTGCTGTGTTTGGAGTGTAATGTGCTTGTGTGTGTGTGTGTGTGTGTGTGGGTGGGTGTGTGTGTGTGTGTGTGTGTGTGTGTGTGTGTGTGTGTGTGTGTGTGTGTGTGTTTGTAGGTTTGCAGCAGCTGTCATTCCCATATTTTGATGAGAGTATTCTCTTCTCTCCTCTTGTCTGCAGATGCCTGTGAGCTCACACTAGACCCAGACACAGCATACAGATATCTCTCACTCTCTGAGGGGAACAGAAAGGTGGCAAATGTGAAAGAGGAGCAGCCGTATCCTGACCACCCAAAAAGATTTGAGTGGTGGAATCAGGTGTTTTGTAGAGAGGGTCTGTCTGGACGCTGCTACTGGGAGGCTGAGTGGAGTGGGGGTGGGGCTGATATAGCTGTGGCGTATAAAAGCATCCAGAGGAAAGGAAAGAGTGATGACAGCCTGCTGGGACGTAATGACAAGTCCTGGAGTCTGGAGTGCTCTCCTGATAGTTACTCTGCCAGACACAATAATAAACACACTCACATACCTGCCCCCTCCTCCCGCTCCAGGAGAGTAGGAGTGTACTTGGACTGGCCAGCTGGCACTCTGTCCTTCTACAGCGTCTCCTCTGACACACTCACCCACTTGCACACGTTCCACTCCACATTCACTGAGCCCCTCTATCCTGGGTTTAAGGTTTATTATGGCTCCTCAGTGTCCCTGTGCCAGATCACATGACCTCCCCATGCTGCAGGAACACAGAAGTCACCCACTCCTATTCATACACATGTGTGATGCTGTGATGCTATGGAAATAGTGATATGTGTATTCTGTTTATACACCACTACTTTGATGATACTATGCAAATGGTGATATTATATTTTTATCAATTTTCTGCATTTTCTGAATTGAATGTGTGGGTTAAAAGAATTGTTCAGCAACAACATAATGTATTCTGCTCTCCTTAAGGTTTAGTTATTTGCTGCATTTGTCTGAAAATTATATACTGGTCTGGGGTCTGTGTATGTGTGTGTGTGTGTGTGTGTGTGTGTGTGTGTCTGTCTGTTTGGCATAGTTATTGTGTAATGTGTGTATGTGTTAGGCATAGTTGCAATGGAAATAGTGATATGATGATATTATGCAAACAGGAGTTTTGTATATTTTGTCAATTTTCTGAATTGAATATGTGGGTTATAAGAATTGTTCAGCTACAATATGATGTATTCTGCTCTCTATAAGGTTAAGTTATTTGCTGCATTTGTTTGAAAATGATGCACTGGTCTGGGGTCTGTGTGTGTTTGTGTGTGTGTGTGTGTGTGTGTGAGTTAGGCATAGTTATTGGGTAATGTGTGTGTGTGTGCGTGATGCCGCATTTTATAGGTGCCACATTTAATTTATTTCTTCACCGCGTCCTAATGTCGGACTCAACAGACTTGTTTTTGTACTTTTAACCACCAACAGTGACTTCTACATTTATTATTGTACATCACCACATAACATTAGGAACTAGTTTAACTCAGCTGGCGTGTGTAGAAGCAAATGGGTGCACACATATTGTGGTGAGATGGTGAGAAGGAAGCTTTGTCTTCTCGAGCATCCTCAGATGTGTGAGGCCTGTTATATGTTTGCTACCGGTATTTAGGGACATCTGTCCCCAAGGTATTGTAGTGGCTGTGCATATTCAGCTGTTTTGTAAATATATTTTTTTCAAGTTATATGATCAGTCTAGTCTGTTGGTTTCCTTTCTTTCTCTTTGTTTTTGCACTCTTCACCCCCTGGTGGTAGTGGGTTAATAAATTGCAAGCCACTGAATTTTTGTCTCCATGCTGCCTTTTTGTGCCTAAAGAACCTCAACATTTAACCCTTTGATAGTTGGTGTGTGTGTGTGTTAGGCATAGTTATTGTGTAATGTGTGTGTGTGTAAAGACGTAACTTCCTAGACCGATGAGGGAATAGGCGTCTGGAAGGTATGGTTGGATTCGTCTCTCTTTGCTTTGCTGAAAAAGTAACATTTGTTAAAGCATCTTTCTTATTATGCTCATACTTAATCTGACTCCATTTTCTGTGTCTGACTCCACTCTTTTGGGAACCCAGTCTAAGCTTCTCGCTTTTACTGTAGTTTTACCGGAATTGTAGGCTGATCTCCAACTCAATGCACCTATCGTCTGTATTTGAATTACCTCCCTTACTCACTGAAACTCACTGAAGGTGTCATTGAAGGATCTTGCCATGGCCGGCCGATTCCTTTTTGACAAATCCACAGACATAACCTGCATCTAGTCTGAACTAACCCAGAGGTCCTACAGGTCTGTTACAGGGACGTTTCAGCTTGTTCGATCTCTGTGGCTCAGTGACAGAGCGCCAGACTGCTTTTCCACTCTATGTATGTCCATTTGATCCAGTGCAGAGGCTGGTCCGCAATCCTATTCCTATATCATACAATTAACAGTTTATCTGCAGCATGTCTAGTCCAGTTGATTTTAGCCAGAAACCTCAAAAAGTGTGTTGTCAACTCTAGGTCTGTAACTAAATCCTGGTCAGTATTACCGGAACACCATAACCATAATACACATCAGTTAAGAATTTCAACAAAGGTCATAGTGGGTCAGAATTACCAATTTATTACGTCAGGTACAAGTGACTACTACCAGTTACAATCCAACAAGTCTAAAATGAAGAAGTTTTAAAGCACCACATGAAACATAAAAACACTCAGAGAACATGAACATACCTGGCTGCTTCAAAGTGACTACACACACGGATGTGAGGGAGATCTGAAGACAGAATGATCCTGGTTCTATGCATACCTTCCCCTTAAGTACACATTTATTGCACCACAGGGCCTAATAATTACCCCCTAGATACAAAGTTTCTCAAGATGAGACTTCACCCATTAACAACCCAAAATGGAGGGAGTTCTCACCCAAATTTGGGGTGGACCCCCACCCAAGAGAGATACCATGCACTCTCACAGAGACCAACATTACCAGGTATCTGATATCTGTGTTTGAATTAATATATACAGCTGGAGAACGGAAACCATTTTCCCACTCAGATCGAGACCATTAAAATGAGTCCTAACATTCTAAAGAAATCATCTTCCAATATTGTATTTCAGTTTGACACTCTTATGCTCATTTCTCTGTCCCCAATTTCACCTCAGCACGGAAAAGTACGACGAGGGAACCAGAGACAGAGGTCTGAGATAAGAGTCTCTGCAGGGGGGTTGGAATTTAGGGTATTGCGACAGCCTCTGGGCAATGTTTCCTGATGGCACAATAACCCAGCACCTAACCCCCGCCAGATGAGTAGTTAACCAGAGTTGATTGTTCTCTGGGTTTTTCCGTTCCAACAGGTCCATTCCTGACATCAGTGTTTTTCTGGTACAAATCCATTCCTGCCTTACATGTGTTACATTTACATTTAGTCATTTAGCAGACGCTTTTGACTTAAGCGACGTACAAGGGAACAGTGAAGCTACGGGCATTAGAACCCTGTTTATTGTTACAATAAATACTACTTTACATAAGAAATAAAAAAAGAAAATAGAAAAGAAAAAGAAGTGCAAGTTAAGCACTAGTCGAAGTGCCAGTTTAGGAAGGGAGGTGCTCTCTGAAGAGTTGGGTCTTCAAAAGTTTCTTGAAGGTAGAGAGGGACGCCCCTGCTCTGGTAGTGCTAGGCAGTTCGTTCCACCAGCGTGGAACTACAAATGAGAATAGTCTGGATTGCCATACTTGCACAGACGGCAGAGCCAAACGACGCTCACTAGACGAGCGCAGCATCCTGGGTGCAACATTTAGGTAGGTGGGAGCTGAACCAGCAATCACTCTGTAGGCAAGCATAAGTGACTTGAACTTAATGCGAGCAGCTACAGGCAGCCAGTGGAGCTCAATGAGTAGCGGGGTGACGTGTGCCCTCTTCGGTTGGTTGAACACCAGACGCGCCACCGCATTCTGGATCATCTGTAGTGGTTTCACCACGCAAGCTGGCAGGCATGTTAGGAGGGTGTTGCAGTAGTCAAGGCGGGAACTCAGCAAGGTTTGCACCAGCAGCTGGGTGGCACTCTGGGTTAGGTACTGCCCGTATAGCGCAAAACGGCACGACCTGGAGACAGAGGCGATGTGGGCTGTGAAGGTCAGTTGGTCATGGTTGACCCCGAGGTCTCTTGCTGTTTTGGATGGAACAAGAGATAAAGAGTCAATATTGATATTGATGTTGTGGTGGGGGGGGGGGTTGGTTGAATTGTTGAATTGTTTCCCGATGGCTGCCACTTTCTCTGTGAAAAAGGAAGCAAAGGTATCAGCAGTGAGGTTAGTAGCTGGGGGAGGAGGAGGAGGAGGAGGGTAGAGCAGAGTTTTGAAGGTGGAGAATAGTTTCCAAGCGTCAGTTGCACCGTTGATCTTGTCATTGAAAAAAGTCTTCTTAGCAGCAGTGATGCTGGATGAGAAGGAGGCCAGCAGTGTCTGGTAGCTTGCAAGATCGTCCAGTGCTGCATATTTGTGCCACTTTCTCTCAGCTGCTCTGAGATTGGAGTGCTGCGTTCGGAGGGTATCACTCAGCCATGAATGAGACTGGGTAGATCAAACAGGTCTGGTGGAAAGTGGACACACACTGTCCAGGCATGAGCTCAGAGTGGATTAGAGAGATTCTGTGGCATCATTGACACCTAGTGAGGAGAAAGTGCATAAAGGGGGAAGAGCAGATGAAACCAGAGAGGAAAAGTGGGTTGGAGAGGTTGCGGAGGTTGCAGAGGTTGCGGAGGTTGCGCCGGAACGAGACCATTGGAGGGGGGACAGAGGGTTGCTCAATGAGCCGAACATCGAAGCGAATGAAGAAGTGGTCCGAGCAATGCAGAGGGGTTACCGTTAGGTTGTCCGTGGTGCAGTTCCGAGCAAGGATGAGGTCAAGTTCTATACCTGCTTTGTGAGTTGGAGGAGTCGGGACCTGTTGTAGGTCGAAGGAGGATAACATGCCAGGACTAGGTTGTCACAAGTTACACCAAAGTTTCCTGTGCAGATGCAAGAAAAACAAGAAAGTGTGAGAAAAACCCAGAACCGTGTGAGAGTCTTACAGCCAAATCAGTCAGTGCTGGTTAAGAATTTTCGGGGAGGCGATGGAAAGAAATGGAAATCTGGTGTTATTGAACAAGTACTAGGTCCTGTAACTTATCTTGTAAATGTGGACGGAAACACATAGACCAGTTAATTGTTACTAAATCTTCTGAGTTATGCAGAGATACAGAAAATGTTGAAATAGCTGAACATATGTATGACAACATGGATTATGAGATTGTACCCAGTCTTGAACTGGAAGGAGATGAGATTTCTGATGACAGAATTAATACAAATGAGAGTGTGAATGAACCACCAAGCACCAGACCATAGAGAGTCCGGCGAGCACCGGAACAGTTAACTTTGTATGTGGGAATGAATTATATTGATTGAGATTTTTAGAACTAGGAAGTCTGTCTTTCCTGATGTGAGGGATTTTTTGTTGTTATTGTTCATACATAGAGTAAAAAATGTGTAATGATGTAAAGAATAACACTGTTGTTAAACAAGTTAAAGTTTTCCGGGGAGGAATGTTGTGTATGCATATTGCCACTTCAGCTCCCATGATCCTTCAGGTCATGGGGGAACTATAAAGGGGATGCGCTCCCCTCTTTCGCCCTCTTGTACTCTGCCTGCACTCCACTCTGCGCTCCTGATGAGCCAGGGCTACCTGTTCGTACTAGTAATAAATATCAGTTACGTTATCAGCCTCTCCAACGCTTCTTTCTTATTTAATGCGTGCCCCCACCCGGACACAACAAACTGGCAAGTCTCCAGCCTTAACATTGAGCTTTCCACAGGCCTTCAAAGATGCTGCAACAAAGCGTAAAGTAAAATTTTTGCGCAAATTCAAGCACCCCGAATACTATGATCACCCAAGCCACACCCTTGGAAGTCCATATTTTTCAAGTAATGGTATCATATTTTAAGCCTAGAAAGTTTGAAGGAGCTAGCCTAAACACTTTTCTAGTAATAGCAATTTGAAAATGGCTCTTCAGAAAACGCTGCTAAAAAAGCTTCTCAAGTACAGGCACCCCCTCCCCCCTAAAACATCTTTTCGTGACAAAACTATTGGGAGTAGAGAGCTAATATTTTGAACTATACCTATTAAGAAGTGTATGAACAACCTTGATTTTTTTCAGCCAAATCTGAGACGGTCGCGTGGGAGCCATTGTCCCGTTTGGCGTGGAATGACCCACACGCATTAAACAAAATGGGAGAAAAACAGGGTTAAAAATGCAGTAGTGGTGTGTGACTTTTGAAACTGAGGAGGCCCCAACTAACTTTAGAAGTGGAGGCGGGCTGAGGCAGTGAGGTGGTGTTTACTTCCTGATTCAGGGTTTGACCACGAACTTGCAGTTGTGTCTTTGTGTCATCAAGTCATTTAAATAGCCTTTGCAAGTGTGTGTTTTGTGAACTGGCAAGTTGTATGGTGCATTTATGTGTGGCGTGCTCTTGAGTAGACGGAGAACACAAGAGCAGAATGAGCATCATGTGTCCTCACTGGGATGGAGATGAACACAAGAGCTGAATGAGCATCATGTGTTCTCACTGGGATGGAGATGAACACAAGAGCTGAATGAGCATCATGTGTCCTCACTGGGATGGAGATGAACACAAGAGCTGAATGAGCATCATGTGTCCTCACTGGGATGGAGATGAACACAAGAGCTGAATGAGCATCATGTGTCCTCACTGGGATGGAGATGAACACAAGAGCTGAATGAGCATCATATGTCCTCACTGGGATGGAGATGAACACAAGAGCTGAATGAGCATCATGTGTCCTCACTGGGATGGAGATGAACACAAGAGCTGAATGAGCATCATGTGACCTCACTAAGATTGAGGTGAAAACACGCTTATGTGCTTTGTCACCACCTGAGGATATTCAGCTCAAGCCTCTCTGCTCCAACACATGTTTTCCACCTGGTAGTTAGAAACACACACAATAACTCTGCCAGATAAACTGTGAATGGGTCTCTCTCCCTCTCTCTCTCTCATACGAAAAATTCTATCTAAAATAACATATTTTTAAAGAAACAATCAAGACATGTTGTAAAATATTGGTGTTGTGGTGATTTACTTGAATTTAACAGTATGTTTATTTATTTTTAACTAACTGTTGGCCTTTTCAAAATCCATGTTGGAAAGGCAAAGGCAGCAAAACAAAACAGACATTCAGAAAATCATCAGGTTCTTCAAAGAACACAGATAAAACAACAAGGTAGGCTATATGAAAACCTTTTTTTAAAGAAAATAAAAGAGAACTCAAGGGAAATAAAACATCTTGGTCCATCCCCCTGGTAGCACACAACCAGCTAAGGCTCTCAAATTCAGCAAAGAAGTTCGTTTTCATTCCCTGTGTCGCATGTGTCAGATGTTCAGCATCGTGCAATTGATCCCTGACCCAGACACTTATGGTAGGCACACCTCATAGAACGATGATATTAGGCACATACCTTCCAACTATGATGCACAATATGGCTCTTTGGCTTCACCTCCTGGCCAGCTAGAGGTCTCAAATTCAACAAACAAGTTTATTGATATCACAAATATGCTGTATGTTCCTTTGTGTAAACATCTGACACATGCAATTCATGGATAGTAATAGTAGGCTACTGTCCAGATAGCAAACATATATCGATCCATTGTTGGATATATCGGTCCACTGGTGATCAGCACCCCACTGTTATTTTAATCATATCCTTGGCATAGTCTATTTATAATATCAGCCGCTAAACAGAAGCAGTTCATGGCACTAGAAGGCTCTGATGATGAAAAATGACTTTTCAACTGGTCAATTAAAGACTTATTTCACGCACAGGTAACATCTATGGATGAAATAAACGTGACTGATATGGCATTTTCTAAAGACAGAATGTAGTTGGTTAATTTGGGTGGGCATTGAAAAACAGCCCAGAATTATTTGCAGCAGCCACTGATGTGTCCCAGTCCAATCTCACCCTGAAGTCTGAGAGAAAAGAACCAGCTTCATGTTAGTAAAGACAGCAGCTAGTTAGTAAAGACACCAGCAAGTAAGCAAGCGGTGAATAAAGGTGGGTCTGCAAGTCTGGTGAAAGGTTGTTTGAGTTCAACAGCCAATCAAATTACACCCCTCCCTTTCTGTGCTCCTGATTGGCTGGGATCATTTATGGTTTGGTTTGAGCCACTATGTTTGTTTCCCAGAGTCAGGACTGTGTACAAACATAATTGGGGGGTACACAGACAGACTGCTAGAGGACTTTGAGGAGCAATTGGACAGACAGTACATTGGAGTAGAACTTTGGACACACCTTTAACAAGGCTGTATTTGTGTAAAGATGGCTTTTCTGGGAAAGGACTGAAAAACACTTCTAATAATCACACTTCTAATAAACGTTGTTCAATTAAATCACACATGCAATAAATATACTCACACATGTACGAATATTAAACACAAATGCTTATGGAGGAAAAAGAAAGAGGGGGGCATACCTATTTAGAATTTGATATTTCTTGTTTCTGTAGAAAGACTCACTAGAATGAGTGGGAAAGAAAGAGTTAAACTTTCATGACAAGATCATAGTTCCTTATCGCAGTTCACTGCGATATAACAGTATGGTACATGACGTCAGTCATGGGTACAAATCGAAGCATTTATCTATTCACGCCTAAAAGGCCGCGAGATCTGTCAGCGTGCGCTCCTGGGCCCGCCTCCCAGGAGTACTATAATATTATTACGCGCCCTCAGATCTGCCTCTTTTGAAACTTCGCAAGACGGAGTGAACATCTCCCAGCATATATCAAACGCTCTACCACAGTCAAAAGAGTTTTGTGTGCTTTTCGCTCTCTACGGGTTGGTGAGTTATCTGGGTTCCTTAACCCTCACTAGCTCAGGGCGCTACAAAATGCATTGGCTCAACTTCATTTTGAAAGTAGTGGCTGCTATCCTGGCTGCCTGGCTGGCTAAGTTTCTGACTAGCCTGCTAGCTTGCTAACAACGTGTTTGTTGCAAATAGTGTGCTTGTGTTTTAACATTCTTCTCTACTTTCAGATTGAAAAAAAGATGGCCAGACACTACCCCGACTGCGGTCACGTCCGTCCCAAGGGCAACCGCCACCGTCGGTGCGTGACCTGCCTAGGCAGGGACCACGCAGAGGGCGTGCTTTCGGGCAAAGCCCCTGTCTGTTCCATCTGTGCTAGCCTCCCGCTAGCTAAGGCTACCAGGCGCCTTGCGTTCTGGAAGCGCAAGGACGCCGAGGAGACTGCACTGGTTCCATCCGGGGCTAACGCCCCCGTAGGAATGAGTGCGTCGTCAGCCTTAGACTTGGTGAGCGTGAGCAGTCGCCTTGCAGCGGCAGCTCCGCCCCCGGGTCTCTCCCCGTCTCCGCCGCCTGTCAGCCCTGGGGCTGCGGGCAGCGAGGCTGAGGAGCTTCAACCAAGCGGTGTCCAGCCTGAACTCGAGCTGGACATCAGCCTGGATGATGATAGTCTGCTAGACTTCTCCGATGAGCACAGCTCAATCGCTGAAGCTATGCAGACGAGCCATGACGTTAGGATGCGGGTGGAGACACCTCCTACCTCGTCTCGGCTCCTGGGCCAGCAACTCCACGAGGTTGTGCTGAGAGCAGCCAGCTGCCTCAGGCTCCCTCTCCCTCCCCCTCCCAGCGTGAGGTCCTCGCTGCTGGACGGGGAGTTTTATGCTGGCTCCGCCGCGTCAGTTCCCAGCTGCATCCCCTTTTTCGAGGAGGTGCACGAGGAACTGCAGGCGACATGGGCGATACCCTACTCGGGCCAAGCCCCGGTGCCGGGTTTCGCGCCCTACATGCAGCTCCACATGGCTAAGGAGAGGGGCTACCTCTCCTTTCCTCAGGTGGAGGATGCAGTAGCGGGCTACCTCTCACCCGCCTCCCCCACGATGCGTCTCGGCCAGACGCCTCTCCTGCCCACGCGGGTGGGCAGATACCAGGCTCAGCTGGCAGAGAAGTCCTACTTGGCTGCAGGGCAGGCTGCCTGCACGACCAATACGACTGCATTGCTACAGCGCTACCAGGCAAAGCCCCTGACTGAGCTTGCCTTGTCGCTGGGGGAAAATCACCCATCTGTTGCAGAACTCCTTCGCGCGACAGATCTGTCGCTCAGACTAACTCGGTGCACGTCACAGGCACTGGGGAGGGTGATGGGTGCCGCGGTGGCTACCCAGAGGTCTCTGTGGCTATCACTGGCTAAGCTGTCAGACAGAGAAAAAGCACCACTCCTCGACGCCCCGGTCTCTGTCCAGGGCGCCTTCGGGGAGGCAGTGGTCACAATGGCTGCCAAGTTCGAAGAACAGCAGAAGAGCAGAGAGGTATTCCAGGCTTGGATGCCTCGCTCTAGTGGCACGGGTGAGACGTCCTCCTCAGGACACACCACACCCGCACCGGGCCAGAAGAGAACCGGGTTCCGCTCGCCAGCACCTCCAGCAAATGTGTCCGGGTCGAGGCTGGCAGACACCCCTTCCGCCCTCCAGCGCAGCCTGCAGCATGGCGACCAGCTGCGCGCCCTACCCAGGGCGCAGCCCAGGCTCCGCGGCAGCACTCCGCTCACCACGGGCGAGGCAGAGGGAGACCTCAGGCTTCCTGATCGTGACAGTCAGCCACTCGTCACACAGGGGGGAGCGGTGGAGTCCACACCGCCTCCACAGAAATCAGCCCGTCGCTCACAAGTGGAAATCATGTCCAGCACGGTAAGCAGGTTTTCACAAGCACCACAATCATATGTCCTAACTCCTGTCCCAGATGGTGCAGTGCCCAGGCATGCTTGTGCAACTCCCCACGCGAGGCACACAGTGCAATCGCACCCCCACATTTTTTTCAAAAACATGAGGGGGCAGCCCCAGATCTCGTCTCCCTCCCTAGGCGGAGTGGGTGTAGATCTAGGCTTAGACTCATTGACCATGAGCGGGTTAGTCCCCGACAAATTCAACTCAAAGCACAACCTCCCTGGTTGTGTGGAGAGTTGGCGCGCATGTGCAGTGTCACCATGGGTGCTAAAGACGATCACAAGGGGTTACGTGCTGCAATTCGCCCGTTCCCCTCCGCCATTCAGCGGAGTGATACAGTCTGTGGTGCAGCGAGAACAGTCTCACTTCCTACGGGAAGAGATAATCTCCCTGCTCAGAAAGGAGGCAATAAGCAGAGTCCCTCCCGAGGAGGAAAATGCAGGCTTCTACAGCCGTTACTTCCTCGTACCCAAAAGAGACGGGAATTATCGGCCAACATTAGATCTACGTGTGTTAAACAATGCACTCATGCCGCTACGGTTCAGAATGTTGACCCCACGCAGGCTTGTGCAGTTTATAAGGCCAAACGATTGGTTTATCACGATAGACTTAAAAGACGCTTATTTCCACATTCCGATCCACCACAGACATCGGAGATATCTGAGGTTTGCGTTCGGAGAAATAGCGTACCAATTCAACGCACTCCCATTCGGCCTGTCCCTAGCGCCGAGGGTATTTACAAAGTGCGTAGAGGCAGCCATCGCCCCATTACGTCTACGCGGCTTACGCGTTTACAATTATTTGGACGACTGGTTTATTGCTTCTCATTCAAAGGCTGCAGCAGTGCAGGACGGCCACCTAGTGGTGGCGCACCTGTATCGACTGGGCTTTGTAATAAACAGAGAAAAAAGCGTTCTCTGCCCCAGGCAAGTTACGCATTTTCTGGGTATGATTTTAGACTCCACCTCCATGGAGGTCAGGCTGTCTCAAGAACGGATAAATGCCATCAAAACATGCGTGCGCCAGTTCCGACAGGGACAGTCAGTCTCGTCGCTGTGCTGCCAACGCCTGTTAGGAATGATGGCGTCGGCCGCTAAAGCGCTCCCGTTGGGGATGTTGCGTATGCAAAACGCGTTGGTGACATGCAAGCCCTGTCAGTCAGTCCATCGTGCCTTCAGTTCTCGATCGCTGGTGACAGAGTGGTTATGCGACCTAATGCTGCTTACACACCTAAAGTGGTGGTAACCCCATTCCGCAATCAGGTGATTGAATTAGCAGTTTTCTCGCCTCCTCCTTTTGCGTCGGCAGAGGAGGAACGTTTGAATAAGCTCTGTCCAGTGCGCGCTCTCCGCTGTTACGCAGAGCGCACTAGAGCGTTCAGACAGTCAGATCAGCTATTTGTGTGCTTTGGTGCACGCACAAAAGGCAGACCTCTTTCAAAACCGAGCCTCTCCCGTTGGATAGTAGAGGCTATCGTGTTGTCTTATAAGAGCTTGTCTTTAGATCCCCCGGAGAAGTTGCATGCGCACTCTACGCGGGGGGTCTCGTCTTCCTGGGCCTTACTAAAGGGCGTCTCAGTGGAAGATATTTGCAAAGCTGCAAGCTGGAGTTCTCGCCACACTTTCATTAGATTCTATGTTAGATGTGGCTGAACCTAGTTTTCTTCATAGTGTTCTGCGGGCAAGCGATCTCTGAATCCCCTGGCCTGAGAACGATGTATATGATAAGTGTGTTCATTGGTGTCTACATGTTATGTTGCACATGAAACATTTCAGGGTGGTTTCCTACAGGCGCAGGATCATGATCCTCGCCGCCTATGATAAAGGTTGCCCTGTTAATATGTTCACTGCCAGCGGCCGTATGAACCTCTATGAGGGCAAAGGCTTCAATAAAGCTGGTGTGTGTAATTGGCTGCCACTGTATTATTACACGGGAATGTATAGGGTCCCATACTGTTATATCGCAGTGAACTGCGATAATGAACGTCTCGGTTACTTACGTAACCTCGGTTCCTTAAGCAGGAACCAGATATAACAAAGTTGGCGTGTACAGTGTTACCTTGGATTGATTGTCTTGCTCAGTTTCTTTCCGAGGCAGATCTGAGGGCGCGTAATAATATTATAGTACTCCTGGGAGGCGGGCCCAGGAGCGCGCGCTGACAGATCTCGCGGCCTTTCAGGCGTGAATAGATAAATGCTTCGATTTGTACCCATGACTGACGTCATGTACCATACTGTTATATCTGGTTCCTGCTTAAGGAACCGAGGTTACGTAAGTAACCGAGACGTTTTGCCCATACCTTCAACTCTGAACCAGTCCAGCCAGTTTTCTACAAGGAGTGTCTGAGCTTCAAGGAACTGGATGCCATTAAAACAAGCGAATGGCACCTCAAACATACTCTTACTTTACTCATACAAGTTAAAGTCACTAAAAGCACCTGCGATTCAAAGGAAAGGGATTCCACTACATTAAAACAGACGGGTGAAATTTAAAACACACTGTAAGTACCTTTATTAAATTACTTTTTTATACGTATATCGCCTTGTATGTGTTTTGTCCGTCAAGTTTTCTTTGGCAATACTGATTTTTCTTTGGCAATACTGATAAAAGCAAGTCTATATGAACTGAGTGAGAGAGAGAGAGAGAAACCCTCACATGACAAACTTGGCTGTCAATTCACCATGGGCTAATTATTGGTGTAAGGGTTGTCTAGCTTGGCTGTCAATTCACCATTGGCTAATTATTGGTTTTTCTGGCATCAACATATTTTGATACATTGGTACATGCCCAATGAGGGCTACATACCCTCACTCAGTGATTTGCTTGAATTTTCTTCTTGAAATAGCCGATTCCTAGTGTGTGTGTCTGTCTGTTTATCTCCTCCTATGGGGTCTGGGAAGTGAGACACTTAGTTTACTTCACTCTTTTTGTAGATGTATACTTTTAATATCATTTCATTATGTGTATTAGTTTAAATTGTGTCACAGACTTGATGACTGTATATTCACTAATAAATCCTGTGAGATTGTGGCCTGTGTTCTGCAGTCAGTAAACAGAGCTGGACCTTCGTCACAATGATACCGGAGATTCAGCTTCTCTCCCCACTGCAAACCACAGGCATTTAGACTGGCGTCACACGTCATCTTACTATACTGAAATTCCAGTTTGGGAATGTAATACTTTACATCATAACTATATGTACTTAAATATTCCCATATTCGGGATTTAATTAAAATCCTGAGATCTCCATATATGTCAGGCAAGGCAAGGCAAGTCTATTTCAATCACACATTTCATACACAGAGGCAAATTAATGTGGCAAACCAATGTGCTTGCCATGAATAAGAGCCAAAGGAACATCCAAAGTAGAGATACATATAAGTGGAGGGATACAAATATATTTAAAAGAGCATAATTATTAAATAGCAAAAAATAACAGACAACGTACATTATAAAGTAGTGCACATTTGATCAGTTAACCAAAAGCATCTGAGAACGGTTGGGGCTTCAAACTAGCTTCGAAACTGGCTACAGTAAAGATGGGAAGAAAGAGTTAAACATTCATGAGGTTTTTTTTTCCCTCAGATAAATGAACAAATCTTTAATAGCTGTGACTGAACAAGTCAGGCCAGTTCTCTTCACAGAGCGCCTGAGCTTCAAGGAAATGCATTCCAGGACGAACTAAAGTCTCAAAACACACTGTAAGTCATTTGACTAAATATGAATATGATTTACAAATGTGCAACATACATTTTATTTTGAGGAGAGAAAGATATATGTCTATGGTAATGCTCTATTTGTATTTAATTGTCCACCAAAAACAACAATAAGAAAAGCACTGGCATGGTATCATAACAGCCTTTAAAGGCTAATATCCATCCTTAAGTGCTTCATTAAAAACTGATATGTTGATATCTTTTCACTCAAAACTTTTACTTGACATTGGTATGATGTAGGTGATTAATTGGTCTCTTTCTGTGACACATTTAGTCATTCTGCCCCTTTGTGCTGATTAACTTTGTTTACCTCCTCCTATGGTGTGTGTGTGTGTGTGTGTGTCTGTTGTTGGTACAAAATATCGTAAGGCTATATGTTGCTTTATGCCTGAAGTAGCTTATGAAACAAAACAAAAATGGAAAAAATGAAACTGCTAATTGGTCTTGGCAGAACATACATTATGCAAATGGTAATAGATTAAAACATTACCGGTATTCCCTTTTATTAGCCTATTGATTCCATAATGCAAAGTGTCTCATGTCTATTTCCCTATAGATATTGCTATTTCATTTTCTTTTTACAACTCGTCAGAAACTTTAGAATTCAGTATTTTGGAAGAATCTAAACAATTTTGGAAATTTACCGACAACATAGATAACGGATCCAATAATTTATCAGCTACAGACAAGTAAGGAGGCACTCGTGATATCAAAGGTGCCAGGTAGCGCTTATTTTAGAAGGGAGGGGACATTATGAACGTTGCCCGGAGCATTATGAATGATGCCCGGAGCAGTGTTTTGAAACAACTGCGTTTCAAACGCTCGACACCCCGTCTAAAGAACTGGTTTGACCCATTTGTGAAATGTTAGAGAAATTGCACTCCTTTTTAGTAAAGATGACAAGAAAGAGTTAAACATTAATCAGTTTTTTTTTCCTCAGTAAAATGAACACATCTTGCACAACTGCTGTGACTGAACAAGTCCAGCCAGTTCTCTTCGCCTGAGCTTCAAGGAAATGCATTCCGACAAACTAAAATCTCAAAACACACTGTAAGTAATTTTACTAATATATGAATATGATTTACAAATGTGCAACATACACTTTATTTTGAGGAGAGTAAAATATATGTCTATGGTAATGCTATATTTGTATTTAATTGTTAATTGACATTGGTATGATGTAGGTGAGTCATTTGTCTCTTTCTGTGACACATTTAGTCATTCTGCCACTTTGTGATGATGTACTTTGTTTACCTCATCCTATGGTGTGTGTGTGTTGTGTTTATCTCCTCCTATGGTGTGTGTGTCTGTTGTGTATGTCTCCTCCTATGGTATGTGTGTGTGTGTGTCTGTTGAGTTTATCTCCTCCTATGGTGTGTGTGTGTCTGTGGTGTTTATCTCCTCCTATGGTATGTGTGTGCGTGTGTGTGTGTGTGTGTGCGTGTGTGTGTGTGTGTCTGTTGTGTTCAGAACATATGTTGTCTGGAAAGTGAAAGACACAGAGGAGTCAATTCAGAGACAATGGCTCCCACTCGACCGTCTCAGATTTGGCTGAAAAAATGTGAGGTTGTTCATACACTTCTTAATAGGTATAGTCCCAAATATTAGCTCTCTACTCCCATTAGTTTTGTCACAAAAACATGTTTTAGGGGGAGGGGGTGCCTGTACTTAAAACACTTTTTTAGCAGCGTTTTCTGAGGAGCCATTTTCAAATTGCTATAACTCGAAAAGTATTTAAGCTAGCTTAAATTCGGGGTGCTTGAATTTGCGCGAAAATTTTACACTACGCTTTGTTGCAGCATCTTTGAAGGCCTGTGGAAAGCTCAATGTTAAAGCTAGAGACTTGATATTATACACAGATTTTATACATCAAACGCAGTTTAAGCTCTTATGTCATATTGGGAGTAGAGAGCTAATATTTGGGACTATACCTATTAAGAAGTGTATGAACAACCTTGAATTTTTTCAGTCAAATCTGAGATGGTCGAGTGGGGAAATTTCCTTAAATTGGTACGTTTGCCGTGGAATGACTCAGAGGTGACAGGGGCGGGGGGTTGTCGGGGGCCACCTTGCATAACAATATTATTCAAATGTAAATTTTAATTTAGCAGTTTTGTTGAGTCCTTCCATAAGGTATGATCAGATATGGACAGGTCTGATTAACAGGTAATTTATATACAGTATAGAATAGCCAACTAGATGACAACTCCCACATTATGATACTAAATATAGCACGAACACACAAATCCACACATACACATGTTCACACAATTCTGTTTATGCAGTTGTCCAATACATAGATACATGTATTCAGAGTCTTATTACACCTGTGAAGGTATTTTTATTGGATGAAATGTCGGGATCCTACAGTGATTCTACTTGAATTGGTAGAGAGGGAGAGTTAATCTTTCATAACAGGAAGAATATTTTCTATGACATATTCAGAATATTTTCATCTCAAGTGAACCTTGTCTGGGCAGTTAGGCAAGGGAGTGCCCAAAGATATGGGCAATGGAATGCAGGACATTTCTTCAACATTAAAGCTGCACATTTGTCCTTTTCCTTTGTCCTAAAGTGACTCTCCCACTGCTGCTAGAATGAGTGTCTCTCAGGAGAGAGAGGAGGCTGTAAAGTCACACTAACACACTCAGGGTCTAGTAGATTGATAAAAGACTGAAACATGCACATATATAGTATATGTTTTCACTAACATCTTTCAAGTGAACATCTTTCAAGTGCACACATGCAAAATAAACACAACTACAAAGAAGAAAATAAAGAGGGGAAGAAATGCCAAATCAGTTTTATCTTCTTTGATTCTATAGAATGTGTCTGTACAATGGAGTGAGTTAAGTGGGGAGGGAAGAGTTACATATTCACAACGAGATCTGTTGTTTTGCCTTGATACTAGGAACAAGTCCAACCAGTTATCTAATCTGAGCTTCAAGGAAATGGATTTGAGAAAAACAAGCCAGGAAAACTCAAAACAAACTGTCAGTTATTTTATTAAAGATAAGCTAGATGTCTATTTTCCAAATATACTTGAATTCTGGTAATAAATAAATAAATCTATCTCAGCCACCCGTGGTAGGCAATTAGAAATTGCTGCTACACTGTACAAATAATTGGTATAGTTGTATTCGTTGGACAAAATCAAGCTTGTGAGAAGCCACCTTTAGGAACAGCATGTTGGATTTAATCTAATTGTACTTTAAAAAGCTGATACACATTTATTGCACTGATGATTTTAAATTGAAGTCCTTGTATTTAGATAGATAGATAGATAGATGGATAGATGGACACTTTAATAATCCCGAGGGAAATTTAGGTCATCCAGTAGCTTATACACATATACACTTATACACCTAACCGACATACATACATAAATCACATATACATAGGGAGAACATATTCACACGGAGTGTTTCCAGATACAGGAATGGGTCTGACCCTATTGTACAGAGTGCAATGATTGTGACAGTGTCGGTGTCCAGGAGGAAAGTGTTCTTGTGCTGCTGGTGTGGATAGTGCAAAAAATATGATGTTCTTGTGCTTATGTGGATGGATAGTGCAAGATAGTGTTCTTGTGCTTGTGTGTGTGTGTGTGTGTTTGGAAAGTGAAAAAAGCAAAGTGATAGTGCAGAATATGTAAGTGGTAAAGTCTGTGCACGGGGCTGAGATGAGATGAGATGAGCAGGGGAGGGCAGACTGAGGTAGACTCATGCAGAGAAGTACATCTCCCTCCCCCTCCCCTTCTGTGTGGCGTTATAAAGCTGAATGGCCCTGGGGACAAAGGACTTCCTCAGCCTGTCCGATGAGCATGACAGTGACAGGAGTCTGCCACTGAATGTGCTCCTCTGTCTGTTGAGAGTTCTGTGTAGTGGGTGGTGGACATTGTCCAAAATGGTCAGCAACCTACTCAGGGTCCTTCTCTCCGCCACTGTTGTGAGGCAGTCCAGTTCAGTGCCAACAACAGCTCCCGCCTTCCTCACCAGCCTGTCCCGTCGCCCTGCACCCCTCTTCTTTATGCTGCCTCCCCAGCACACCACAGCATAAAAAAGGACGCTGGCAAAAACAGACTGGTAGAACATGTGCAGGAGTTTGTTGCAGACATTGAAGGACCTCAACCTCCTCAGGAAGTAGAGCCGGCTCTGACCCTTCTTGTAGATTGCATCAACGTTGGCTGACCAGTCCAGTTTATTGTCCATATGAACTCCTAAGTATTTGTAGGTGTTGACCACCTCCACACTGACCCACTCGATGGAGACTGGTAGCAGAGGAGGCTGAGACCTCCTAAAGTCCACCACCATCTCCTTGGTCTTAGTGGTGTTCAGCTGCAGGTGGTTATTCCTACACCACTGCACAAAGTTATCCACCAGGCTCCTGTACTCACCCTCCTGTCCATCCCTGATACATCCCACAATAGCAGAGTCGTCAGAGAACTTCTGGATGTGGCATGACTCCGTGTTGTAGGTGAAGTCAGATGTGTACAGGGTGAACAGGACTGGTGAGAGCACAGTCCCCTGTGGAGCACCAGTGCTGCACAACACAGTCTCAGAGACGCAGTCTTTCAGTCTGACAAACTGTGGTCTCTCCGTCAGGTAGTCAGTAATCCAGAATACCAGGTGGACGTTCACACCTATCTGAAAGAGCTTGTCACTCAGTCTGAGGGGCTGGATGGTGTTAAAGGCACTAGAGAAATCAAAAAACATTATTCTCACAGCACTTTTCCCCTTGTCCAGATAAGAGTGTGCTCTGTGCATTAGGTAGACAATGGTTCTTCCACGCCCACCTTCTCCTGGTAGGCAAACTGCAGCGGGTCGAGTGCATGGTGTACCTGGGGTCTGAGGATGTGAAGAAGCAGTCTTTCCATGGTCTTTGAAATGTGTGATGTTAAGGCGACTGGCCTGAAGTCATTCAGCACACTGGGGTGTGGCTTCTTTGGAATTTTCATGATTTAAAATAGTTGAAGGACTTTTTCAATCTAAAACTCATGTTTAATCGTCAGTATGTATCTACGTCATATTGTTCTAGCTCACTGTGTCAATTAATATATAATTGCATAATCTTTCCCTGAGCTGTGCAGTACATGTAGTGATGGAAAAAGTAAGGCTTTGTGGAACACTGAAACGTCCGAAGCAATTTCGCTGGAAAAATTCTATTTTTGAAAATCAATGCAACAGTCTGTGTGTGTGTGTGTGTTTCAGTGTTTGTGTGTGTGTCTGTTGTGTTTATCTCCCCCTATGTTGTGTATGTGTGTGTGTGTCTTTGTGTGTTTGTGTGTTGTGTTTATCTCCTTTTATGGTGTGTATGTGTCTGTTGTCTTTATGTCCTCCTATGGTGTGTGTGTGTGTGTCTTTGTATGTGTGTGTTTGTGTGTGTGTGTGTGTGTGTTGTGTTTATCTCCTCCTCTGGTGTGAGTTTGTCTGTTCTGTTTATCTCCTCCTATGGTGTGTGTGTGTGTGTGTGTGTGAGTGAATCTCAAAACAAGCTGTAAGTTATTTTATTAAATATAAGTTAGATGTCTATTTTCCGAATGTACTGATATAATGGTAATACGTCTATGTAATTGGTAGAGTCATATTCTATTATTACTTAAAAAATGGTCCTCGTATTTTTCTGCATTTCATGTTGATTTAAAATGGTTGAGGTAATTTTGAAAGACTGTTTTCAACCCAAAATCAATACTTGTTCTAGCACACTGGGTCAATTAGTATATAATTGCATAATCTTTTCCTGATCTGTGCAGTACATGTATGGATGTAGTGGGCAAAGCAAATCTTTGTGGAACACTGAAACGTTCAAAGCAATTGTGCTGGAAACCACAGAATTACGAGACATGTTTGAAATCCAATGCAACAGTGACACCTCCTGGACGTTTTGCATTAATGTTAAATGTCATGAAGTCCAACAAGCAAACTATGAAAAAACATCTTGTCAGTATAGCCTACTGAACAAATGTTGTTATACCTTACTGCATCTCTGAAGTAGCTTATAAACTGAAACAAATTATAAAATAAAACTGCTAATTTGTCTAGGCAGACAAATACATTCTGCAAGTGGTAACAGATTGCCGGTTTTTCATGTGATCAGCCTATTGATTCCATAATGCAAAGGGTTTTACAGTTTTTCTCGATTGCTTACACACATTTAGCGAATCATGGGTCAACTTAATCTAATGCTCACATCTTCTTTGCACAGCAAGAGTCTTCTCTGGCGAATGGGTTAACTATTTCTCATTGCTTTCACACAAATTTCTTTGAGTTTTAACACACTTTTCAAAACAGTTAACACACTTCTCAGAGAAAGACACAAAACCATTTTGAATAATCATGTCAGACACTTAGTACCAGCCTACTGAAACTGCCCTCTATATTCTAAATATCGTCAGCACCTGTGTGAACTCTCTGTGCACAACTGATCAAGTAGTTCTCAACCTCTAAAAGAGGTTGATTTTGATACCAAGCATGGATCGAGAAGGCTGCCACCAAAAATAGTGCAATAGGCTGTAAATACTGTAAATATACAGTAATCAGAATTCTACCGTTTATGTTGTAAATGACTTTAGTGAAACTACAGTACTACATTGTATTGTGGCAACACACTTTACAAAAGTATAGAAATGGTTGTTGCCAAGAGTGCAGATACAATGAAACAGTACAGTAAATTGACTGTAAAGGCCATCAAAGTGTCATTGTCATTGCCGAACGTACAAACAATTGATGCCACAGTATGACGGCTCAGGTTTGGCTGAACCCCTTGGCCAGCCTCTCTCATGGAGAGGTCATGATTGACTACGTGATCAATGACTGTTGCCCTAATTTCATTAGAGCATCTTACATGAATGCCACACAGGGGCCCCTCTATTTCTACTATGGCCTCTTCCTTGCCCTCGTCCTAGTCCTTGCTGAGGTAAACACTGGCCCACACTGGTGGCAGGGGGAGACTGCTCACTGCAGAACAGATTTGACCTTTTTACTGTATCTTGAAACTTCTCATTTTGACTTCTTACAGTATCCAATCTAATGTGGAAAAATGACTGCAATACATATTTTTGTGTCAGAATCTTTGCCATTTTGTACACAGTGCAACAAATGTAAAATCAATGGTGTTGACAGGTCCTTGTTTAGAATATCTTTTACAGCATTTAGCAATACAAAAACAGAACTGCAGTATTTTATGTATACAAATGATCAGATTTCAAATACTTTCTGACAGTATATTGTCAAGTACAAAACCCAAATTGTAGTATGTTGTCAGTGGTAAAATAGTCAATGCTGTGAGGGTGTTGCACAAAAGTTGAAGTGATGGATTCAGAGGTTGATATTGATAGCTGTAGTTTGAATTTTGTTATCCATTGTTAATTAAATGAGAAAATGTACATTTTCAATTGAGCACAAATTATAGGTTTTGATGGAAATGTTTGGTTTTGATGGGTGTGTGATAAGTTTTGAGAAGGTGGTGTCATTCTGCAAACATCAAATAGTGTTTTGGTTATTTCATCTTCTGTTATGGGCTGTGAGTGAGCTGTTTTGAAAAAGTAAACAGTGATTGGAAAAATGTGCCAAAGCAATCGAGAAAAACTGTAATGTGTTGGTTATTTCCCTAAAGATATTTAATTTTCTATTTACAACTTGTCAGAAACTTTAGAATTCAGCATTTGGAATAATATGAACAGCTCTGGGTGTTTACCGACAACATAGGTAACGAATACAATAATGTACTAAATTATAAAATCAATAATATATCAGACAAGGAAGGAGACACTTAAAGCTTAAGTTTTTGTCCTAGAGACATAAAAAGAACACCCACAGCAACCTTGAACCCTTTACTTTTAAAATATATACAGTTCGAAAATAAAATATAAATAAGCACTTTGTAAGGAGAATAGAGCTGATCTCTTGCACATTTCAGTCTGTGAGTGAGGTTTCTGCTCCTAAGGAGGACCCACCTATTAGCAAATGACAGCTATTCATATGATAAGTAATGGTGATTCAATGATCTCTATTCCAGGGCCATTACGTAATGGCCATTGCCTTTGTCTGAGGTGTGCCAGGCAACTCATCAATATGCATTTGTAGGGACACACATTTTGGAGAGGCACAGGTCACTCTGCTATTATAAATATGTAGTAGTGAAACCACACACACTTTCTGAATGCTAACTCACATATGTATAGCCAACACCTATGTTTACAAGGTTCAGAGTTCAAAAGTCTCGGTCCGAAGTCTTTACAATGTTATTTTGTACAAATTCAAGGCATGTGAGACTTCCTAAAAAAGTCAAACAGGCCTGGGCCTCTTAAGAGTTAAGTTTATAAAGAGACATATTAAAAGAGCCAGGTATCGCTCATTTTCGAAGGGGGGGACTTCATGTGACATGTTGAACTGAACGACACCCAGAAGCAGTGTTTTAAAACATCTGTGTTTCAAACAATCGACACCCTGTCAAAACGTCTGTTTCGATGTTCCCTTCACTACCCATTTGTAAGGCAGGGAAATTGCACTCCTTCTCACTTTAAACCTCTTAATTACCACTATTCTGAAAGACATAAGGCTCCTTCAAATAGGGCAACTGCAACACCTTTTCAACACACAGCAGTTTAATTTAATTATATTTCATTGTATTGTTGTGTGTGTGCCATTAAAAACCTGACAAAGGTCTTAATTAATAATTATTATTATTACAACCATTCTGTTCATCATTGCAGTAGCAATGCAATGACAAAATATCAATTATTCAAATAATAAAGAAACATCTTTATTTCAAGCTTCATTTTCTTAAATAATTATATCTAGTCTACTTAATAACAGTAGATTGACGAGTGCATCCACTGTTTAGGTTTTTGTACTTCTTGAACTGTACAGGTCTGTTGGTGAAATCACCTTCATTTGGATGAGGAAATTGAATATGAATTCACCAACAGATCTGCCCAGGTCACAAAGCAGTCTACCTCTGTGTTGCCATGCCCAAGCTGGGCTGTGCAGAATAAGGTCATTACAGTCTGTCATGACAAGCTTGTTTCATGCCAGTATAACTTCATATGTCTATTATCAAGAGATAAACCAATCCAAGTATTATCTGGTATTATTTGTTATCTGCTGCTCTGAGTATGACGTAATATTAAGCCTTTTTCAGTCGATTGATTCATACGTTTTAAACTAGCTAGAACATCCTCTAGTAAATGAACAAAATCTATTTGTGGATTATACAGGGCTATAATGTCCTTGCAGTTTTTGAACTAATTCTGTATTCATTTTTTTCTGCTGTTCTGGCCTAGTGAGACAACTGAAATGAATCAAGACGTAGTGGAGGCTGCAGGTCACAGTAAGACACTCAGACCAGAGTCTGCACTACACAGCTATGTGACCATGAAGAATGACCAGGACATGGATGATCCTGGAAACATGAGCAGCACATCAACACAGACCTATGCAGGGTGAGTACAGAAAGCATAAGTTCACTCACTCAAACACAAACTTGCTTAAAGACACACTCACCCATGCACACCCCCCTCACACGCATTCACTCCACAGAAAAATGAGTCTATGCTGATTGTTTTTTTGTCTCCTTGTGTTTTTAAACGACACACACACAGACCTCGATCTCCAGTGCCCAGCTGTCTGTCCATGAAGAGTGACAAGTCCATGAGTACTCCACCGCTTTTCAGCAGTGAACCAGTTCCAGCGCCTCTAAAGTGAGAAGTCCACTGACATTTATTGCCATGTTTTTGCAAAAAAAAATCCATGTGAACCTTCTCTTCTTCTTTGTCATTTTTTTGTTGTTTTAAATGGAGATTGGCATTGGTTAGTTGGGGAAGTATATCTATCTGCCTAGATATTAAGATTACTTTCGTGTCAAAAGAGAAAAATATTCAAAAACATGTTGTGTTTATCTTCTCCTATAGTGTGTGTTTGTGTTGTATCTCATATCATGGTATGCGTGTGTGTGTGTTGTGTGTGTGTGTTGTGTTTATCTCCTCCTATGGTGTGTGTGTGTTTGTGTGTATGTCCTCTTATGGTGTGTGTGTGTGTGAGTGTGCGTGTGTGTGTTGTGTTTATCTCCCCCTATGATGAGTGTGTGTGTGTGTGTGTGTTGTGTTTATCTCCTCCTATGTTGTGTGTGTGTGTGTGTGTGTGTTGTGAACTCTTAAAAGTTCAAATGATACGACAAGTGTGTTTTCAGCAAGGCAGGTCCTTTATTAACTGTTACATTTTACAAACCAAGGTAGTCAAAAATAACTTAATGAACCCACAGGTTTGCACACAGTGTTACTGGTTCATTGCCCTCGTCAGTCCTGCTTTTCACTGACTCTTCAAACCCCTGTCTTGTTTAGTTGCTGCTCAGTGCCAAACTTATCTAACAATTTGCAGCTGAGCTTTCAAGTATCTGATGGCCCGACCTCCCTAGTCCCCAAAGCACCTCCCCAGGGTCCTAGAGCCTGCTGAGTATAGGCCTGGCAGGGTATATACCGTCCACGACCTTTCTCAAGGGAATTCACCAATGTTTAGCCCTAGTGGGACCCCAAGCACAGTGTTTGTTTGTGTGTGTGTGTGTGTGTGTGTTGTGTTTATCTCCTCCTATGGTGTGTGTGTGTGTGTGTGTGTGTTGTGTGTGTGTTGTGTTTATCTCCTCCTATGGTGTGTGTGTATATGTTTTTATGTGTGTGTCTGTGTGTGTGTGGGTGTTTGTGTCTGTTGTGTTTATGTCCTCTTATGGTGTGTTCAATTCAATTCAATTCAATTTTATTTATATAGCGCCATAACAATACAATTGTCTCTAGGCGCTTTACAGAGCCCAGAGCCTGAACCCCCTTAGTGCAAGCACATTGGCAACACGGGCAAGAAAAAACTCCCTGTTAGTCAGGAAGGAACCTTAAGCAGAACCACGGCACATAAGGGGGGACCCATCTGCTTGAGGTCGGCCGGTTGGAGATAGGAAGGGGGGATGGGGGAGGGTTGTGTGGCAGAAGGGGATGGGAAACAACAGGTGATGTACATAGCCTGCATTTGGTAGGTGTACATAATATATATACAGACATCCGGTGGTAAATACATGATACAAACAAGACCAGTTTAGTGGGTATACACTGTGCTGATAGGGTCACTATTACAAGGGTAAGGGGAGTAGGAACAGAGAAACATGTCAATGGTGGCAATAATATATATTGTATATAAATGCTAGCATAGGGTATGAGGTAGAGTAAGTGTACGGCAGTGCGGTGGCGGTGGGTGCAATTGGCAGAGGGTTTCTACGGGTAGACCGGGTGGAGAGATTACAGCAGCGTCCCATAGCGAAGATAGTCTGGATTAGGAGAAAAAGAAAAAGAACAGAGTGAGTGGGTAGAGTTTTGCTGTCCATATGCGTAGTTGAGGAGTAGTGGGGTGAGGAGCAATGTTTCCACTTCCATCAGCAATTGGAACATGCTACAAGGGAGAGAGAACATTTTTGTTAGTAGACATTTTATCAGCATTATTATAAGCATTAGCAATGTGATATGAGAGGAGAGGGAGGGAGAGAGAGAGCGAGAGAGAGAGGGAGAGGGGCTGCCTGGCTAGGTGTAAGGGAATATTATTTAATATATTATTTAGATTTGAGTCCAGTTTAGTTGATTAGGGGGGTATTACATGTGTTTACATTTATTTGGTTTACGTAATTTTGTCTTACACTAGCATCTGTTTACCTATCAACCAAGTGGTCCATGGAAAGCATCACAGGATTGAGAGAACTAAGAGGTGCGCCACGGGGTCTGGCATTGTCTCTCTCACCCGCTCAGCCCCCAGGCCCAACTAAGCAGGACAGGGGCAGAGCGGGTGTGTATCTATTTTTTTTTTTTTTTTAAAGTCCACCAATGGGTTTCTGATGTTCTTAATTGTCCCTTAAGGGTTGGCCTAGATTCTAGGTGTATGTTTCGGTTTTTTGACCTTTAAGTACACCTTTCTAAAGTGCCCTCAATGTAGGTTTTGGTTTAATTTTGTCTCACACTAGCATCTGTTTACCTATCTACCAAGTGCCCCTATAGAAAAGCATCACAGGAGTGAGGGATGAGAGGCGCACCACCAAAATGGGCAGGGTAACCTCCATGCCGGGATTGGCCTTGTTGTCTCTCCCCCCTGCTCAGCCCCTAGGCTTAGTTGACGCAATTACTTATGGCTATAGGATGCACTGAAGAGGAATGTCTTTAGTCTCGATTTGAATATCGGTAGGGTGTCTGCATCTCGAATGGAGAGAGGGAGATTGTTCCAGAGGAGGGGGGCTCGGTAGCTAAAGGCTCTGCCTCCTACTGTGGTTTTTGATATTCTTGGAATTACAGGGAGGCCAGCACTCTGGGAACGGAGCGGTCTTGGAGGGCAGTAGGGGACAACTAATTCCTTAAGGTAGTTTGGAGCCAGGTCATTTAGGGCTTTGTATGTTAGCAGGAGTACTTTGAAATCAATTCTACTTTTGACAGGGAGCCAATGCAGAGAGGCAAGTACAGGTGAGATGTGCTTGCCTCTCTGCATTGGCTCCCTGTCAAAAGTAGAATTGATTTCAAAGTACTCCTGCTAACATACAAAGCCCTAAATGACCTGGCTGTGTGTGTGAGTGTGTGTGTGAGTGTGTGTGCTGTGTGTATCTCCTCCTTTGGTGTGTGTGTGTGTTGTGTTTATCCTCTCCTTAAGTATATGTGTGTGTTTGTTTTGTTTATCTCCTCCTATGGTGTGTGTGTGTGTGTGTTTGTTGTGGTTATCTTCTCCTATGGTGTGTGCGTTTTTGTCTGTGTGTGTGTTGTGTTTATCTCCTCCTATGGTGTGTGTGTGTGTGTGTGTGTGTGTGTGTTGTGTTTATCTCCTCTGATGGTGTGTGTGTGTGTGTGTGTGTGTGTGTGTGTGTGTGTGTGTGTGTGTGTGTGTTGTGAGATCCCTTTCCCAAGAGAATTCGCCATTTTTTAGCCCTAGTGGGACCTCAAGAGCAGCTGTATGTGTGTGTGTGTGTGTGTGTGTGTGTGTGAGAGAGAGTGTGTGTGCTGTGTGTATCTCCTTCTTTGGTGTGTGTGTGTGTATATGTGTGTTTTGTTTATCTCCTCCTATGGTGTCTGTGTGTGTTTGTTTTGTTTATCTCCTCCTATTGTGTGTGTGTGTTTGTTTGTGTGTGTGTGTGTGTTTGTTGTGGTAATCTTCTCCTGTGGTGTGTGCGTTTTTGTGTGTGTGTGTGTTGTGTTTATCTCCTCCTATGTTGTGTTTGTCTGTTGAGTTTATCACCTCCTATCGACATTTGCGTTTCAAACATTTGACTGTTTCGAGCTTCCCATCAATACCCATTTGTAAGACAGAGAAATTGCACTCCTTACCTATCTTAATTACCACTATGCTGAAAGACATTAGGCTACTTCAGAGCGGTAAATTGATGAAGGATGCATGGATCAATAGTTTAAACCGAGTGAGAGGGAATTTTGAAAAATACAGAAAATATTCTTCTGGTTGACTTTTTGCTGTAAATCAAAGCTCTATTGAATAGTAGGCTACTGGATTATTTTATTCACCGTCTAAGTGGCTTTAAGCGTAGTTGCATAGCCTACGTAGCCATTTGGTAACACATGGTGTGCCTGTAATGTGTCAGACAGTGGACTGTGCTACTGTGTAGAGCTGTTTTCATAGTTTATTCTTATGCATTACCACTGTACATACTGTACATACAGCACTCACAATTATGATACATAGGCTTACATTGTAATAGAGAAGTTGCACATTTTTGGGGTTCAATCATTTTTTACATTTTCAAAAGTATTTTTTAAGTCAACATTATGTTCTCCCCCTTCTCCCTCTAAAGATATAAGTCTTATTCATGACATTTCATCCACTCTTCCTTTCAGATGACTTTGACACGTTCCCTATCGCAGCTGGACTGCGATATAACAGATGGGACATGACGTAGTCATGGCACCAATCGAAGCATTATTCAGTCACGCCTGAAAGACCGCGATTCGTCCATTCCCTCTCCTGAGCCGCCCCGTCAGGAGCCTATAAATTGGGAAGCACACGGTTGAATCGTTCTCTTAAGAAACTTCGACTCGACGTGATCAATCCAAGCACTTCGTTCTACGCTCCGTTAAGTTGTTTCTTTGTGTGCTTTTACTCTCTTTTGAGTTGGTGAGTTATTCGGGTTCTTACCCTCACTAGCTCCGAGTGCTACAAGTTCGACTTACTATTAAGAAAGTAGAGTCGCTATCCTAGCTGGTTAGCTGGGTAAGTCTCTGACTAGAAAAAGAAGCGATAAGTGTAGGGATGCACGATATTGAATTTTAGCCGATATCCGATATGCCGATATTTACAAGCTCATTTTGGCCGATTGCCGATACCGATATATACACCTCTGCTTTTTAATTATTGAAAAGTCTCTCCTGTACTAGAATTAATCTGTTATTATGATAGGGTATTGCTGTAGATACAGGACATTAAAAACTTGATTTGTATCATTTTAGAAATAGACATTCATTCATGAAAACTATTGAAATTATTTCAAATATGGCAGATTTATTTATATTTTCACGTCACAATTTTCATACTTGAACAGTACCTCCTTGAACTTGAACAATTACACTCTGGAAATGCAACTTGGCTAACTTGGCAAGCTAACGTTGGTTAACTGACTTACAGTTTAATAACATCCCTTCTTGGATTTCTAGACTAATCTATGTAACGTTATTGCCAAGTTAGCTATATAAATTCCATATATGCAAAAGTAAGCCATGTACAAATAGCATGGGTTCGTGACATAACGTTTCACATTCCGTCAAATGAGATCATTAACTTCGCTGGTGTCACGTAGCATGCAAGCTAACTAGCTAGTGTTATCTAGCTAACTAGCAACTTATTAACTTCTATTATATTATTCTATTATTATTATTATTATTATTCTATTATAATTACGTTTTGAAGCTTTTATCTGCCGATACCGATGTCGTGCCGATATTATCGTGCATCCTTAGATAAGTGTGTTGCCTCCTGAGGAGGCAAACTCAGGCTTCTACAGCAGATACTTCCTGGTCCCCAAAAAGGACGGGAACTATCGGCCAATATTAGATCTACGTGTGCTGAACAGAGCGCTTATGCCGTTGAAGTTCAGAATGCTGACTCCCCGCCGGCTAGTGCAGTTCATAAGACCAAACGATTGGTTCATCACGATAGACCTAAAGGATGCTTACTTCCACGTCCCGATCCACCCCAGACATCAGAGATTTCTGAGGTTTGCGTTTGGAGGAGTAGCATACCAGTTCCACGCACTCCCGTTCGATGTGGCTCTGGCACCGAGGGTTTTCACAAAGTGCGTGGAAGCAGCCATCGCCCCGTTGCTAAAACGAGGCCTACGTTTGTTCAACTATTTGGACGATTGGCTTCTTTGCGCTCGCTCGAGAGCAGCAGCGGTACAAGACTGCCATCTAGTGGTGGCACACTTGTACCGCCTCGGCTTTGTGATAAACAAGGAAAAAAGCGTTCTGTGCCCAGGCCAAATTGCACGTTTCCTAGGCATGTTCTAGACTCCACCTCAATGAAGGTCAGTCTGTCTCAAGACCAAATAAAAGCCATCAGATCATGCGTGCATCAGTTCAAGCTGGGACGGGAAGTCTCGTCCCTGTGCTGCCAAAGGCTGCTGGGAATGATGGCATCAGCCGCAATCGCGCTCTCTCTGGGGATGTTGCGTATGCGGCCTTTTCAAATATGGTATCTCTCCTTAAAACTCAGTTTTACCAAGGACAGACACCACAGAATAGCGGTGACCTCCAGATGCAGGAAAGCCCTGTCAATCTGGAGAACCCCGCAGTTCTTCGCGGCGTCGGGCCCCATGGGCGTTGTGACGCACCGCATAGTGGTGACCACAGACGCCTCCACAAAAAGGTGCGAGGGGAGGTATGTGAACAGTCATTGGTCTACAGCAGGAGCCGAGTCACATATAAATGTGTTAGAACTGCGAACGGTCGTCCTGGCACTGCGGCACTTTCTGCCCAAGTTAAGTGGTCAGCATGTGTTGGTAAGGACGGACAACACTTCAGCCATGGCGTATATAAACCGCCAAGGTGGAGTGCGCTCTCCGTCGTTGTACCACTGGGCGAACCGCCTGCTCCTGTGGGCAGAAGTTCACATCCGTTCCCTCAGAGCAGTTCATATTCCAGGCCACCTCAACTACAGGGCGGACCTGTTATCGAGGGGCGACCCTCAGGCAGCAGATTAGTGTCTACACCCTCAGGTGAAAGATCAGATTTGGCTGCGTTTTTACAGGGCCCAGGTGGATCTGTTTGCCAACAGGCAAAACACCTACTGCCCACTCTGGTTCTCGCTAGGGGGCGACAACCCTCCACTGGTCGTGGACGCACTGAGCCACCAGTGGCCGAGCTTGCGTCTGTACGCGTTTCCCCCGGTTCCGCTCCTCCAGCAAGTGCTGGGCAGGATAGCGGACGAAGGCAGGGAATTGCTGTTAGTAGCCCCCCACTGGCCCAGTCAGCCGTGGTTGGTGGATCTAATCAGTATGTCGGTGCAACCGCCTTGGGAGCTGCCTCTTCGGAGAGACCTCCTTTCACAGGCGCGCGGAACAGTCTGGCATCCCCGACCAGAACTGTGGTATCTCAGGGCCTGGCACCTGAAAGGAGCAGGCTCCTAGCCTCAGGCTTGTCAGACGCGGTGGTGGCTACGATACAGAGTGCCTGGGCGGTGTCGACCCGAGCTTTGTATACGCTGAAGTGGCGCAGTTTTGAACGGTGGTTTGTTGCGCTTCAACACGACCCCGTCAACTGCGCGCTGGGCGTCATATTAGAATTCCTACAGCACTCTCAAAGTGTACCTGGCGGCCGTCTCAGCCTGCCATGCAGGCATCAATGGCAATTCCTCGGGCAGTCACCCGCTAGCGTCACGCTTTATGGCGGGAGTGAGACGTCTCAGGGTGCCTGACAGGCACCTCATACCCTCATGGGATCTGCTGGTTGTGTTACGTGCTCTCACAGGGCCTCCATTCGAGCCCCTGGAGACGGTGGACATAAAATTTGTCTCTTTAAAGACCGCGCTGTTACTGGCATTGGCGTCAGAAAAGCGCGTTGGTGACATGCAAGCCCTGTCCGTCAGCCCATCGTGCCTTCAGTTCTCGATCGCTGGGGACAAAGTGGTTATGCGACCTAATGCTGCTTACACACCTAAAAGTGGTGGCAACCCCATTCCGCAATCAGGTGATTGAATTAGCAGTTTTCTCGCCTCATCCTTTTGCGTCAGCAGAGGAGGAACGTTTGAATAAGCTTTGCCCAGTACGCGCTCTTCGCTGTTATGTAGAGCGCACTGGGGCATTCAGACAATCGGATCAGCTGTTTGTGTGCTTTGGTACACGTGCAAAAGGCAGACCTCTGTCAAAACCGAGCCTCTCCTGTTGGATAGTAGAGGCTATCGTGTTGTCATATACGAGTTTGTCTTTAGATCCCCCAGAGAAGTTGCATGCGCACTCTACGCGGGGGTCTCTTCTTCCTGGGCCTTATTAAAAGGAGTCTCAGTGGAAGACATTTGTAAAGCTGCAAGCTGGAGTTCTCGTCACACTTTCATTAGATTCTATATGTTAGATGTGTTTTTTCTAGTTTTTTAGATGGTGTTCTACAGGAAGGCGATCTTTGAATCCCCGGGCCTGAGAATGGTAAAGTGATGTATGTGTTCATCAGCATCTACGTGTTACGATGCGAATGAACCATTCTGAGGTTATTTCCTACGGGCTGGGGATCGCTGATCCCCTTGGCCTATGTACAAAGGAAGTACCCTGTAATGTTCACCACCAGCTGCTGTATGAACCTCTAGGAGGGCAAAAGCAATATATAAGTTGGTGTGTGTGTTGGCTGCCACTGTATTATCACGCGTGAGGATATGCGGTCCCATCTGTTATATCGCAGTCCAGCTGCGATAGGGAACGTCTCGGTTACTTACGTAACCTCGGCTCCCTTAGCAGGGACCAGATATAACAAGAGTTGCGTGTACAGTGTTGCTCTTGGATTGAGTTTCTACGCTCAGTTTCTTTTCCAAGAACGATTCGACCGTGTGCTTCCCAATTTATAGGCTCCTGAGGGGGCGGGCTCAGGAGAGGGAATGGACGAATCGCGGCCTTTCAGGCGTGAATGAATATTGCTTCGATTGGTGCCATGACTACGTCATGTCCCATCTGTTATATCTGGTCCCTGCTAAGGGAACCGCGGTTACGTAAGTAACCGAGACGTTTATTGTCTTGTAGCACAGGTGTAAAATGTGTCAAGCATCATGTGAAGCAGACATGTTGACTTTACTACTTATTAAGATATTTTTTAATTTGGAATGTTCAATGCCTTATCGCGCTGATGTGTCCGAGCCCGACCGGATCCCGACCCGAGGCCGAGTATAATTTCGAAATATTTGGCCGAACCTGGCCCGGCCCCTCGGGTCATGTCGGGTTCCGACTGGCACGGGTCGGGTATCCAACCTCTAACACATACACACAAACCTGACATAGGTGATACACATATACACTATCACTTTCTCAAAACACATTAACAACATAAATGTGTTGGTGAGAAATTAAAGCCTGTGTTTAATGCTTCTCAACACTAACAGGTCACAGAAGCACAGACCTCCATCTCCAGTGCCCAGCTGTGTGTCCATGAAGAGTGATCAGTCCATGCCTGAACCTCGGAACTTCAGCAGTGAACCAGCACATTCAGGCCCATTGTGAGTTACAAACTTTTACAGTTTTATTTCGATTGCATAAATACTAAAATCAAAAGTATTACATAATTATCAAAACCTTACACTCAAGGAGCCAAACATCCGCCCAGATTTGCACCACAATGTTAGTCTCACACTTTGTACAAAATACACACCGTGATTTGCAAAACACTAAACATGCTTGTATACATTAGACACAGAAGTATCTCATGATTTCACTTCCTTGCAATTCCAAAGCACTGACTGTCAAATGACCACACCTATGAGCCAATTGGTTAAACACAGCCATCAGGTGCACAAACACAGGATTGTTTAATTGTAGACACACCAATCAGGTTTAAGCACTAGAAAAATGCAGCAGGTGAGTTCACATATCTTCAACCAAAATGGAAGGAGTCAGAAGAAGAAGAGTGAGGTAGAGAGGGGGAATTTCACGGATGAAGAGAATGAGAAAGAGGCGGAGGTAGAGGCCGATGTGGATGGTAGAGGAAGAGAAAGACCTGAAGTAGGAGGAGAATGTGCTCAAAGAAGAAGAGGACCAAATTTATCAGATGAAATTATCTGGCCAGATCCAGCTAGGCGAATCTAGTATTTTCTGTACTGTATTTTCAGTTTTTTTCATATCTTTTTTTTTTGTTCTTTTTATTTTTTTTTTACTGTAATTGTCACCTGTACTGGATACATCATTTAGTTTTGTCTCATATTTGCTGAGCTTACAGAGTTATGCACAATACAGTAGTAGCATGAAAACTGGGACGTTGTTTTGTTGTGAGTCTCCATGTTGACATTTTGACTGATTTGGGTATATGGAGAGAAATAAAATATATTTTCATCAGTCTGCAGCATTGGTATTGAGTAGTGTTTGGTGAATTTATTGTATATTTGCTCTTTCTCTGTGTACTTCACTTACAGTACTCTAATCACTGAGATATAGAATTGGTAAAAGTGTTTTAGGTTATCAACAGCAGTGTATAACTGGTTCAAACGGAATTAAGTCATATGTTTTGATAAATTAATGTATAGTTTTTAGAAGAGTTTTTCACTTTGCAAAGGATCTGAGGTGTTCTACTAAATGGGTGTGTGGTTGTGCTCATTGTGTGTAGTGTTTTGAAAAACCGGGCCATGTTTTCAAAATTGTGATTAAGCAATCGAGAAAAACTGTTACAGATTTTATAATTTACAAGATTAATGCACTCACTAGAAATTGAAAGACATCATTTCAGATTGCTAATGCATGTGCAAGCACACAGTAATATGAATGCACAACGGCACCCACCCACCTACACACACACACACACACACACACACACACACACACACACACACACACACACACACACACACACACACAGAAAACACAAACCTCACATAGGTGATATACAAATGAATACACAATATCACTTTCTCAAAATGCATTAACAACATAAATGTGTTGGTGAGAAGTTCAAGTCTCTGTTTAATGCTTCTCAACACTAACAGGTCACAGACACACAGACCTCCATCTCCAGTGCCCAGCTGTGTGTCTATGAAGAGTGATCAGTCCATGCCTGAACCTCGGAACTTCAGCAGTGAACCAGCACACTCAGGCCTATTGTGAGTTACAAGCTTTTATTACAGATAGTGTCAGGGACATCAGGACTCAGAGATGGAAGTTTCACAGTACTTATTCGGAATCAGCCAGGGAACGGGGAAAAGGGAAGCAAAACAGGGAGAAAACAAAAAGCAAAATGGGAGAACGCTCAGAAGATTAAAAGTTATATAACACACAGAAGATTCTAATGCACCAAAACTATAACACTCAGAGGAACTCTTGTAGATAAACACAACACAAAGAAGTCAGACTCGGGAAAAACTCTCAATCCTGTTTATTTTTGCAACTGCAGGGCATCCACAAGCTAATATTTACTTTTAATGTAGTACCTCATGGTGTAACGTGAGGTTTACTTTAAATCATTGTTTTTTTTACTGACTTGATGTAATTTGATCCTGAATTGTGCTGGTGTTTAGTTGACTACATTCTTTCCTTTTTCATACAGTGTCTCCTGGCTGCTGAAAAACCAAAAACAGAAGCGGTCCACTCGCATGTTGTCGCCCACAGTTGTCAGGGAGTTCTTTACATCAAATGCTTTTCTCCAAGCATCCCTTTGGTGATTATGGCCAAACAACACAATGTTAACCCTGATTGAGGCCTAGATGTACGTTAAGGAATAGTTTGCGAATGCTAAAAAATTCCCACAGCTTTAGGTTGTCGTTAATTAAGTAATTATATAGGCAAAAATATTTTTTGTGCAAACTAGCTAGAGACAACCTCATTTCAATCAGGATATGGGGTATTTCATTGGACAAGTACAAAGTCCAGCCAGTTCTCTTCAAGGAGGGTCTGAGGAAATAGATTCTAGTTAAACAAGCGAATAACACCCCAAACATACTGTGCATTATTTCACTAAATACAACTTTCTCAAAACACATCAACAACATGAGTGTGTTGGTGAGAAATTAAAGTCTGTGTTTAATGCTTCTCAACACTAACAGGTCACAGAAGCACAGACCTCCATCTCCAGTGCCCAGCTGTGTGTCCATGAAGAGTGATCTGTCCATGCCTGAACCTCGGAACTTCAGCAGTGAACCAGCACACTCAGACCCATCGTGAGTTACAAACTTTTACAGTATTACAGATTTTATTATTTAAGATCTATGCACACTCTAGAAATAAAATTGAAGGGCATCATTTCAGATTGCAAATGCACATGCAAACACACAGTAATATACAGTTTTTTCCAATCATTTTTACACATTGTTGGAAATGATAGGAATTAATTTTATCCCATATATCAGAGACTCAGTCTGATGTTTGTTAAACCAAAATTCAGGTTTAATCTTGCAATGATGTACATCAGAGGAAGAGAGACTTAGATGACACTGGATGGATTCACCTAAATCTCTTTCTGTCAGCTTTTGGAATAATACAGGTTTTATCCTGTTGGCAAAGCAAGGGGCTCCATCTCCTAAATGCTAATTATTACCTGGGAGTCGTGGAGTCTGGGGCCCATTTCCTTCACAGAGAGCACAGGGGTGTCAGAACTCAAGCCATGATCAAAGAAATCAAAATCTATGCATGAGGCTGAGGAAACTAAGATACTATGCCCTGGCTGGGGAGGAAGTTGAGAGCTATCTCACACCTCATGTAGGCCAGGTCCAGAATACACATGAGAAGTTTTACTTTTCACACATCTCTAAATAAAACTAACCATTACCACTAGGAATGAGATACATTGACTATGGCATATACTTATTAACTCTAAATCTTAAATCATGGTTCCTTATCGCAGCTGGACTGCGATATAACAGTATGGGTCATGATGGGGAATTCTATGCTGGCCCAGAGCCGTGCCAGCCCCCAGCGCCCTCCCCTTCTTTGCGGAGATACATGGGGAGCTGAAGACTACGTGGGCAACCCCCTACTCGCTGCGTACATGCACCTCGACCAGGCCAAAGAGAGTGGCTACCTCTCTTTTCCGCCAGTCGAGGATGCAGTGGCGGGCTACCTCTCGCCCGCCTTCCCACGATGCGCCTCGGCCAGAAGCCCCTCCTGCCCACACGAGTGGCCAGGCACCAGGCGGCTCTGGCTGAGAAAGCCTACCTGGCAGCAGGGCAGGCTGCCTGTGCTACGAACGTGGCGGCACTCCTGCAGCGCTACCAGGCCAAGCTCCTGACGGAGCTGGCCTCATCGTTGGGGGAGAGTCATCAAGCGGTGGTCGAGCTCTGTCGGGCGACGGACCTCTCCCTCCGACTCACACGCTGCACCTCCCAGGCCCTGGGGAGGGTCATGGGAGTCTCCGTAGCAACGCAGATATCCCTGTGGCGGTCCCTGGCGAAGCTAACTGACCGGGAGAAGGCGCCACTCCTGGACGCCCTGATCAGCGTCCAGGGCGTGTTTGGAGGGGCTGTGGGCACGATGGCTGCTAAGTTTGAGGAGCAGCAGAAGAGCAGGGAGGTATTCCAAGCATGGATGCCTCGCTCCAGCGGGTCCGGTGAGCAGTCCTCTTCGGGACACACTACACCCCGGGCCAGAAGCGGAGCGGTTTCCGCTCGCCAGCCCCCCCAGAGAGGTTGGCAGAAACACCCCTTCCGCCCTGCCTCTCAGCCGCCCACGCAGCAGCAGCCAGCTGCGCGCCCGAACCAGGGCAGACCGCCGGCCACCTGATGGACAGTCGCCCGACCAAAAGACAGGGGGGAGCGGTGGAGTCCCCACCGCCTCCACAGAAATCCGCCTGTTGCTCTCATGCAAAATTCATGTCAAGCACGGTAAGCAGGTTCCCACAAGCACCACACTCAAATGTCTCAGTCCCTGCCCCAGTAGGCGCAGTGCTACGGCATGCTTGTGCGACTCCCCCCGCGGTGCACACAGTGCACTCGCACCCCCCATTTTTTTTCGAAACCATGAGGGGGCAACCCCAGATCTCGTCCCCCTCCCTAGGCGGAGCGGGCGCAGATCTAGGCTTAGACTCATTGACTATGAGCGGGTTAGTTCCCGACCAATTCAACTCAAAGTCCAGCCTGGCAGGCTGCGTTGCGAGTTGGTGCGCATGCGCAGTGTCACCATGGGTGCTGAGAACGATCACAGCGGGGTACGTGCTGCAGTTCGCTCGTCCCCCTCCGTCATTCGGAGAGGTGATCCAATCAGTGGTGCAGCAGGGGCAGTCTCATTTCCTACGGAAAGAGATAGACTCCCTGCTCCAAAAAGAAACCATAAGTGTAGTGCCTCCCGAGGAGGCAGCATCAGGCTTCTACAGCCGTTATTTCCTGGTCCCCAAAAAGGACGGGAACTATCGGCCAATATTAGATCTACGTGTGTTGAACAAAGCACTCATGCCGCTGAAGTTCAGAATGCTGACCCCCCGCCGGCTAGTGCAGTTCATAAGACCAAACGATTGGTTCATCACGATAGACCTAAAAGATGCTTACTTCCATGTCCCGATCCACCCCAGACATCGGAAATTTATGAGCTTTGCGTTCGGATGAGTAGCATACCAGTTCCACGCACTCCCTTTCGGCCTAGCTTTGGCATCGAGGGTTTTCACAAAGTGCGTGGAAGCAGCCATCGCCCCATTACGACAATGCGGTTTGCGTTTATTCAATTATTTGGACGATTGGCTCGTTTGTGCTTATTCAAGAGCAGCAGCGGTGCAAGACTGCCATCTAGTGGTGGCACACCTGCACCGACTAGGCTTCGTAATAAACAAAGAAAAAAGCGTTCTGCGCCCAGGCCAGACCACGAATTTCCTAGGCATGGTTCTGGACTCCACCTCCATGGAGGTCAGGCTGTCCCAAGACCGAATAAATGCCATCAGATCATGCGTGCATCAGTTCCGGCTGGGACAGTCAGTCTCGTCACTGTGCTGCCAACGGCTGTTGGGCATGATGGCATCGGCCGCGATCGCTCTCCCTCTGGGGATGTTGCGCATGCGGCCTTTCCGAATGTGGTTTCTCTCCTTGAGACTCAATTCATCCAAGAACAGACACCGCAGAATAACGGTGGCCTCCAGATGCAGAAAATCCCTGGCAGTCTGGAGAACCCCAGGGTTCCTCGCGGCGTCAGGCCCCATGGGCATAGTGACGCACCGCGTAGTGGTAACCACAGACGCTTCCACGAGATGGTGGGGAGCGGTCTGTGAGGGGGAAAGCGTGAACGGCCGCTGGTCTGCAGCAGAGGCCGTGTCACATATAAATGTATTAGAACTGCGAACGGTCGCCTTAGCACTGCACCACTTTCTACCCAGATTAAGTGGTCAGCATGTGTTGGTAAGGACGGACAACACTTCAGCATTGGCGTATATAAACCGCCAAGGTGGAGTACGCTCCCCGTCACTACACTACTGGGCGAACCGCTTGCTCCTGTGGGCAGCAGTTCACATCCGTTCCCTCAGAGCAGTTCATATTCCAGGCCACCTCAACTACGGGGCGGACCTGTTATCGAGGGGCGACCCTCAAGCAGCAGATTGGTGTCTACACCCTCAGGTGGTAGAGCAGATCTGGCTGCGTTTTTTCAGGGCGCAGGTGGACCTGTTTGCCAGCAGACAGAACACCTGCTGCCCTCTCTGGTTCTCACTAGGGGGCGACAACCCCCCACTCGGCATAGACGCGCTGAGCCACCAGTGGCCGAGCCTGCGCCTATATGCGTTTCCCCCAGTTCCGCTCCTCCAGCATGTGCTGAGGAGGGTAGCAGACGAGGGCAGAGAATTGTTATTGATAGCCCCCCACTGGCCCAACCAGCCGTGGGTAGCGGATTTGATCAATATGTCAGTGCAACAGCCTTGGGAGCTGCCTCTTCGGACAGACCTCCTATCAGAGGCGCACAGGACAGTTTGGCATCCCCATCCGGAGCTGTGGCGTCTCAGGGCCTGGCACCTGAAAGGAGCAGGCTCCTAGTGTCAGGCTTGTCAGACGCGGTGGTAGCTACGATACAGAGTGCCCGAGCAGTGTCGACACGGGCTCTGTACGCGCTGAAGTGGCGCAGTTTCAAACGATAGTGCACTGCGCGTCAGCACGACCCCGTTAACTGCGCGCTGGGCGTCATATTAGAATTCCTACAGCAGTTGTTTGATGAGGGGAAGGCGGCTTCCACTCTCAAGGTGTACTTGGCGGCCATCTCAGCCTGCCATGCAGGCATGAATGGCATTTCCCCGGGCAGTCACCCGCTAGCGTCACGCTTTATGGCGGAGGTAAGACGGCTCAGGGTGCCTGATAGACAGCTCATACCCTCATGGGATCTGCTGGTTGTGTTAAGTGCTCTCACAGGGCCTCCGTTTGAGCCCCTGGAGACAGTGGACATAAAATTTGTCTCTTTAAAGACCGCTTTAAAGACCAACCGTCATTGGCCGCTGTGGCTTGACTGGAATAGGCCTACGTCCATATAGTACTTCCTGTTTAGGGAGAGTGGGGAGATGTTTTGGTGGTTGCCTTGCGGATGTTGTGCACAAAGGGCAGCGAGACTCGTGCAACAAGATCTCTTTCGTTTGTGGAATACAAAATGGATGTGCTTTAATTGCGGACTACATTTCGGGCTTCCTGGTGGAATACCGGATTCAGATCGCTGTCAAAAACTCTCAGGTACTCTCTGTGTCTTATCACCGCTGCTACTGACAGTTTATCTGCATTGTAGTGAACGTATTCCTCAGCTATAACCCGACGTTCTTCTGGTGCCTCTGCTCCACTACCGACGTTCTGTTCGTGTCGCATCACCGCTGCTACTACTCCTTACGTCCGTACTCGCGCCTGCTGGACGAATGTTGGAGTTCTCTCCCTTTTCCCTCCCGTCGCTTGGCCGCACGCACACACACGCTCATACACAACGCTATGGTTTAGTCCCTGTGTGACTGAAGGGGGTTATGTTATGATGTTCAAGTGTATTGATATTTGTGTGTGTGAACCATTAGTTCTGAACATAATGAAATGAACTGAGATTGTGGGGAAAAACTGTTGATGCACTGTTGATGCCCTGTTCTTTTCTTTTCCTGTGTATATTTAATGTTTTTTCTGTCAAACTTCTCCGTCCCCTTGTCATTCTAAAATACACTGACTTATTGCTATTTGCATTGCCCTGCTCTTGTTAATTGCTTTCACCCAACCCCTGAGCTAGCCAGGACATGTTCAATATTGGCCTAATCCCTTTTAGTGCGGTTTTGGGTCTGGTAGTGATAGTGGCCGTTGTAACTTTTCTCTCTCTCTGTGACGCTCCCTCCGAGCATCTGGCGCCCAACAAACAATTTCCTCTTTTCTAAGGCCACTACTCCTCTACATCACAAACCCATAGATCTTATAAATAATAAAATCTGCAATACAAGTTTGTAACTCACGATGGGTCTGAGTGTGCTGGTTCACTGCTGACGTTCTGATGTACCTCAGACTGAGTCTCCAATATATGGGATACATTTAATTCCTATAATTTCCTTTATCCTGTGTTTCCTAAGTCTGCTTCTTATTGTTAATCATTACTGATTCATCTGATTCAGTATGTTCACATCTTTGCTTGAATGGGGCCTGGTGTGTTTTGAATTTTAGGTCAACAAATCACATTGAACACACACCTGACAGAAGGAGCAAGCTAGGTGAGGGTTTCCTGATGTTTATACTTTTATAAGATCTGATAAAGGAGTAGCATATAAGACAGGGGTCAGGAACCTTTTTATCTGGCAGAGCCATGCAAAAATAGTGATACAAAATTCAAGATTTGATGGTATATATTTTGTAGGTGAAATTGGTACCAGCCTCACATGGGAGGACCAGACTATGTAGGTAACTTACCCTGTGAGCAGGAGCCGGGTGAACGTGGGTGCAATTGTGTGTAAATTGTGATACCGTCTTTGCGAGGGCCACCAAGACACACTGGTGCTGTCCTTGCAACAGCAACAATATGTTGGTAATCTCACCTGATTAGACAGGCATCAACCATTCAACACAAAGGCAGATCAATTAAGTTGAACACCTAGGGGGCGCCACACAAAGTGTAGTGTCCTCCACGTGGTCAAAATAATGATAATCCACAAATCAGTCTCATTAAATATATCAGTCTCATAAAATATATTATGCTATCAATTTGGAACTCTGATTAATAATTAAATTAATAACTACAACCAAAGTTACCTTATTAATAGTATGGTTGAAGGTCATTGGAGTTCTGAATAGAAGAGGTTGGCAACGTCCATTCTTGTGTAACATTAAATAAACCAGCGTATATAATCAAAGTATTTATTTACACAATGATAAGAAAATAACACACAATATGTGATCTAGCTAAATGTAACTAACTAATGAATTCAAGGAGTGTGGGGATATGTAAGAGAGGGGAAGTGTGTGTGTGTGTGAGCCTGTGGGCTCGGGGTTGCGCTGTTAGGAGCTCGCCAGAAAGAATGTGTGTGTGTTCCTTTGTTTGATCACCGCAGTTCCGCGTGCATGTGTGTGCACGTACGCGAACATACATGTGATGTGGAAAAGGACGAGCCTATGTGCAGCGCGAAGTTTGAGTGTGTGTGGCTATGTGAAAGCCAATGTATATGTAATCATGCGCGATTAAGATGCCATGTTAGAAGAGGGAAATGGTTAGTGATGCATGCAAGACCCGATGTGTCGGAGAAGCAATCCTAATGATAACCCTTAGATGGTGTGGCGAAGCCAACCACCAACTAACAATGAAAATATATAACAGTTACGTTCAGTAAACAAAACAAAATAACACATGAACAATGGCATGTAAACAGTCTTATGCTTAGCCAAGTTGTGAATAGCTAGGATAGCTAAATGCCCAGTCGAAGTTTACCAGTCCTTTATGAAAAGGGTCGTGCTGGCGAGTCCGATGTTGAAACGGCAAAGAAGAGATGATGCTGTCCGTAGGTGGAGAAAGTTGTCCTTGCTGTGATGTCTGTTTCACTGGAGTTTAGGTCGGAGGATTTGACTGTTCGTTGCGTTGCAGTTTCCGCGAATCTGTTGCTGTTTCCTTTCTAATCTAGCTAGCAGGTCTAATGTTAGCTGCTTTCGCTAAACTTACTTCGTCTCACTTAGCAGTTCGTTGACTGAGAGATCTTAGGCGTGTGTCGGCAGTAAGAAGCGAGAGTGGTCTCTTTGTTGCGAGAGAACAAAGAGAGTTGTTCTTCACCATGTGCCGGCGATGCCGGAGTTGAGAGGAGGTCAAAGAGGCTTGCTCCTCGGTCGATGCCCGGAGGGAGAGATGAAGAGAGAGAACATCTGGAAAAGACGTTGCTTTTGTTCAAGCTAAAGGGGGCGTGGTTAACATTGCGTCAGGTTACACTTTTATGATAGGTAAAGTTGTACGTAAGTTCCGGGTGAAACCCTACGCAAGTTACTGATTGAAGTCAAACACAATGGACGAATTCCAGGTGTACCTACAATTTTATGCATATTTTAAATGTATGTTGTAAATTGTTAAACACATTCTTAAATAAGCAAAAATAATAATAATCCTAAGACTTTTATTTGAGATGTAGAGGTAGAGAAATAAATACAAAATTGACAGTGGATAAGGTGGGTAGAGAGCATTCTGTAGAACATATTGTAGAACAGCTTAGTTGGTATACAGTTTGCTAGTAGGTTACTATTACAAGGGTAGGTAGAGAAAACTATGTTGATGATGGCCATTGTTTACAGTGCAGGTAAAGGTAGCACAGAGTATGGGGTAGAATAAGTGCATAACAGTATGTCTAAGCATGTTGCAAACACAACATAAGGGTTAAGATTATCTAGATCAGCGGTCGGGAACTTCTTGCCTCTGGACCATATAACATTTACACAGGAAATCAAGTCAATTATATACATTTAATCATTGAATTTGAAAAGCTGACTGTAAGGGACCGAGGCGGTCACCCCACATTTTTGGGATGTGGCGACTGGACTGGGTGGTGTAGGTAGGATGAAGGGTGCAGGAGATGGTGGTTTTCATATACAAATATAAATATATTTATTTACAAGGGCCTAGGTTGATCCCAAAACATGTGCCTCACAAGTCAATTGGAGAATACAATTATATACATTTAATCATTGACAAAAAGGTAGCCATTCAGTGAAATAATTTGTTAATGCATCATTAAAATTAACATAATATAAAAAATAATACTCTGTAAATACTCACATGGCTCTTGGTAGGAGAAGGATTCTCCATCCCTGCTCTAGATTATCAGACAGAGTGAAGCTCTACAGCTGATCAGAACATTACCATTTTATTGTGTGAGAAGCAACAGTAGTGAAAAGTAAATGGATATTTGTGTCTGTAATGTCAATGATAAGTTGGCTGAAGCGATCACAAATTAAACTCAAATAAATCCAATGTGATTCATCATACATATGATACTAATATTTTTTTATGTTCATTTTTGATCACGATATACAGCTGATGAAGTCCTGAGTAGAGTTATAAAGAAGCATAAAGCCAGTCTGAAGAGGAAGTTTGAGAACATATCTGAAGGCATCATCAAACCAGGAGCTGAGACACCCCTCAATAAGATCTACACGGAGCTCTACATCACAGAGGGAGAGAGTGAAGGGGTGAATAAGGAACATGAGGTTTGGCAGGTAGAGTCAGCATCCAGAGCACAAACCACAGAAGACACACCAATCAACTGCAATGACATCTTCAAGCCCTTACCTGGACAGGAGAAGAACATCAGAACTGTGATGACCAAAGGTGTTGCTGGCATTGGAAAAACAGTCTCAGTGCAGAAGTTCATTCTTGATTGGATAGATGGGGTAGCCAATCAAAATGTAGACTTTATCTTTCCCATTCCTTTCCGTGAGCTGAATTTGGTCAGGAATGATCAGTATAGTCTTCACAAACTTCTGCTTGACTTCCATCCTGAACTGAAGGAGCTGAAGGATGGTGAAGAATACAACAACTGTCAGGTTGTGTTCATCTTTGATGGTTTGGATGAAAGTCGATTACCTCTGAATTTCCAACAGAACATGATATCTGATTTAAAACAAATATCATCAGTGGATGTTCTGATGACAAGCCTGATTCAGGGAACTCTGCTTCACGCGGCACACATTTGGATAACCTCACGACCAGCAGCAGCCAGTCAAATTCCTGCTCAGTGCATCGATCAGGTGACAGAAGTACGAGGGTTCAATGACCGACAGAAGGAAGAGTACTTCAGAAAGAGAATCAGTGATGAGAATCAGGCCGACAGAATCATCTCACACATTAAGGCATCCAGGAGTCTCCACATCATGTGCCACATTCCAGTCTTCTGTTGGATAGCAGCCACTGTACTTCAGCAGATGCTGGACAAGACTGAAGACATTCCCAAAACTCTGACTGACATGTTCATACACTACTTGCTCATCCAGACCAGAAGGAAGGATCAGAAGTATGAGAGTGGAACTGAGACAGAAGAAGAGACATATCTTAAAACTCAGAAAGAAATGTTACTGAAGCTTGGAGAACTGGCTTTCAATTATCTAGAAAATGGCAATCTGATGTTTTATGAGGAAGATCTGAGAAAGTGTGGCATTGATGTCAGTGAAGTCTCAGTATTCTCTGGCATGTGCAATGAAATCTTCAAGGAAGAATCTGTGTTTCACCAGAGGAAGGTCTACTGCTTCGTGCACCTGAGCATTCAGGAGTTTCTGGCAGCTGTGTTTGTGTTTCACTCTTATGTTACTGAGAACCTTGAGGCCCTAAAATCCCTCCTCAGTGAAGAACATGAACCCAGTCCTGTTTTAACATCTCTTCAATCAGTGCTGGGCTTACAATCTCATCATTTACATGTGTTACTTAAGAGTGCAGTGGATAAGGCTTTGAAGAGCAAAAATGGACACCTGGATCTTTTCCTTCGCTTCCTTATGGGCATCTCTCTGGAGAGCAATCAGATACTTTTGAAAGGTCTACTGAACCACAAACACAGCAGCTCAAAGAGCACCAAGGAAATATGTAAATACATTAAGAAGCTCAACAGGGAAGATCTCTCTCCTGAACGATGCATCAATCTTTTCCATTGCTTATTTGAAATGAACGATCATTCCATGCACAAAGAAATGACAAAATATCTGGAGTCACCGAAGAACATCAACCAGAAATTGTCCCCTGCTCACTGTTCAGCACTGGCCCACATACTTCTGATGTCTGAGGAGGTGCTGGATGAGTTTGACCTGAAGAAATACAACACATCAGATGAGGGACGCAGGAGACTGCTTCCTGCTGTGAGATGCTACAGAAAGTTACGGTGAGTTTCTGATGGAGATGGATAAACTTCGTTTTTCATTGTTATTTTTGACAAAATGTGTCAATGTCTACTGCTGATGATACTTACTGCTGTTGTGCAGCATGAAACATCTAAATATACCAGCAGATGCATAAATGTGTAGTCATAACATCGGAGAGTAATGTTCCATTTTCACTGCAGTATTTTGGTTGGGTTGATAACTTGGCATAAAATGTACATTACTGCATTATTTACCTTTTAGTGTAAGTGACACTTTTAGTAAGTCTGCCCTTTGATAACAGTAAAGTTAAAGCTATCATCCAAGTTTTTTTGTTGTTTCTTATTATTCCATGTTCACCAGTTAGAAGGTGTGTACAGATAGAGAGAAGAAAAGAACAGTATGAGAAATATATTTCATAATTTATAGTTATATGTTATATAACTAAATAAATGTGATGTTTTGAATATAAGCATTGGACATACAACATTTACTTGATTCTACATAACTTCAGGTATAAACCACGCCGTTCTATCTGAATACGGATACAGAGACAGATAATGTTGTTGGTTGAACAGAAGCAAATAATGACGTCTCTCTACAACACTAGTGTGTAGGTGTAGTGTGTACATGAATTAACTATGTAGTAGCATATTTGTCCGAACCCGGCCCGACCCGTCGGGTTCCGACGGGCTCGGGTCGGGTATCCATCTTCTAGTGTGTGTGTAGTAGGGATATATCTAAATAAGTTATTGAGGAAAGAAAAATGAATGCGATGGAAACAACCATTTTTTGCTGTATGTAGCCATCAGCCATAATGACGTTCTGTAATAGAATGGAATGGAATTTAATTCTGACTTAGCGTTCACTAACAACCAAACAAGTTTTTCATAGTTGAACGGCAAACTTATTTTGCTGTTTCTTATTATTCCATGTTCAAAGGTTAGAAGGCGGGGGGGGGGGCACAACAATTGCATTGTCAATTAATATTGGCATACAACATGCAATATTTGCTTGATTCTACATAACTTCAGGTATAAACCCTGCCCATCTATCTGAATACGGATACAGAGACGGATAATGTTGTTGGTTGAACAGATGCAGATAATGACGTCTCTGTACACCTCTAGTGTGTAGGTATAGTGTGCACATGAAATATGTAGTGGCATGACAGGGGTTGAAGCTCTTAATGGAACAGTATATGTCATGAATGTCATGTTAAATTTAGAAGTTCATTTTTAAAACCTAAGGAATTTGTTGGAGAAAAACTAAGTAGTAGTTTACATATGAATGAACTGAGACCTGTAGGGGAATGTATGTTGTTTGTTACTCCGTTTTACAGGCTGCTGTGGACATTAATATGAGGGAACTGTGAGGACTGTGGCAATATAGGGGTAGACCATGTTTGTGTATAAGTATGCCATTACTGTCATGTAAAATGTAGAAGTGTATTTAGAAATCTAAGGAAAAAACTCAGTCCCACTTCAACTGGAATATTTTCCCTCTAACCTTTCATTATACTGATTTCTCAGGACACCTTCAGACAGGCATTGCTTTTTTTATAATTTCAGAGTAATATTTGTCTTTTGTCACTATGTTTTGCAGACTTGCTGAATGCACAATCAAAGATAAGTCGTGTGGAATTGTGGCTACTGTTCTACAGTCACCAAACTCCCTGACAGAGCTGGATCTGGGTAACAATGACCTGGGAGATTCTGGAGTTCAGCTTCTCTCTAACGGACTGTGTAGTCCCCACTGCAAACTGCAGACATTGAGGTTGGTGTTATCCATGTCCTTATTGTCATGAATTTTCGGAGTAATTATGTAGCGCTTAACTATGATTTATTTTAGTTATATAAGCGTAGTGATAACCAGACTTCACTAACGTTGCAGACTGCTAATGGTGTATCTTTTTGTCTGCTTCCCTTCACATACGATTCTAACTCAATTTCCACTTGTTCTTTTTGTGTCTCTCATCCCTCTTAGAGTTTCTGCTGTTTTTTCCCATCCCTCCAACACCTCAAATAGAGGATGATGGATGAATGGGAAATATTTGAAAATCATTGAAAAAAAAAATATGAAAAATATAGGAAATAAACTCATTATCAAGTACTACAGTTAAAGTAGCATAACGGAACAATTGCTAATCGCTAACGATATGCTAGCGGCTAAAACTAACGAAATCTCTTGAAATGTGCTGACTTTGACATTATGACAAACTAGTTAGTCAACAACTGTCCTAATACAGTCAAACATCAAGCAAGTGCAACACACAAGACAAAGCAAGACGGCAAATAAGCTACTTACTAGTTCGGCAGACAGTAGAAAACGGGCGGCTTCAGGCAATCCTACATTTAGCAGTAATATGCCTACGGACCCTGGTATGGCAATGGTATGGCAATGGCACGGAGGCGATTCTCCATATTAAAAGTCATTGTAGCGCCCCAATTTTTTTAAAGCTGTTATTTTAAGGTAAAACTGCTTATCCTAACCCTAATCCTGATGTACAATTACTGCATAATGCCACTTTAAGCTTATAATTACCATGACAACATAACAGTGGAGTAACTGTTAACGTCACATTTTCTTGTAAATATACCAGTGAACATCTTACCCTGCCAACATCACTCTACTGGGGTGTGACATTAAATGTTCTTGTAGCCGGGATGGCCTTGCGGCGATGGAAAAGAAGTGGAGGCAGTGTCTCAGATGTTTTGTAGAAAAATGGCAAATGTTTAATGTCCGTGGTAGTAGGCAAAAACACCAGAATGGAAAAAAACTAAAAGAAACAAAAACTACAAACAGAAATTCTTAATAAATGAATAAGTCCCTAACAATTCAGCTCCAAAACTGCACAAGTAACTCTCAACAATCGTGAGTCAACTTTACACTTTGTCGCTCTTCAAACTAAACAATTTACCTTCGTCGTCAAAAAGGGTTGGGAAGTTGTTCCCTTCAGACTCATCTCTCTCAACACCTGTTCTGCGCCGGCATTTTATTTACCGGCCTGAACCATTGCATATATCACGGAAATCAATTAACACATATCCCAGACTTCAGACTTACTCTCAATCACATACATAACCAGGTTAACCCACTCTATTTACCTCAATAGTTATCACACATTACACACACCCCTCTTATCCCACCAACTTGGCGTGAGCACGTTTAACGTTCGATGGCCCCAGAGTTGAAAGGTCCTTCCCAACTTTCTATCCGGTCAATGATCCACCGCACAGAAAGCACTCTGTTACGGTCCAGCCCCGTACAAAGCCTGCCACGCGCCGAAGGGAAGGCTCTTCAGTCACCGTATGTCTGCGGTGTGTGTCTTCACGGATGCAGTCCTGATCACGGTGAAATCTGCTTGTGGTGTTCATGTGTAAATAAACTGTGTGCTCGTAGCCCGTGTTGTCTAGTGTGTTTATTTTCACCCTGGAATCTATTACCGTTGTGGTAACGGGCAGCTGCACCGTTACAGTTCTATAGACTGGTCAAATCTGTGCCACATAATTTACTAATCCTTCTACAGGCCCTGTCGCACCATAACGTTCTGAGAACTTTCGTGGCACGTTTTATTAACGTTGCACGCATTTGGCTATCGTAGTCAGTCGTTGGGTAGGGTAGACTGAGTACAGTTGATGCCCCCAAAATAACTTATGTGCGCAGCAATCCTGAGACGTGATTTTTAGTTTGGACATGCCTACTAACGTCCTCTTTGATCCCGGGAAAATTGAGCAACTAACCCATCTCTTGTACGAAGATATCGGCAAAAGTTTTTTCACCAAGGGAAGATCTTGATTTCTGATTCATTTCTACAATTAATATGTTATTAACCATACGTGATCAACAAACGCAACTTACATCATTGCAAATGTTATTCTGTGCACTATAAATCTACATATTCCATGCTATCATGTCATGCAAGGTCATTGCATAATCTAGTGAAAAGCGGAGTGGAGGGTATATATGCTTGCTTGAGCCCAGCATGAAGTAGATGTACTGAACTTGAACATAGCTGAGCACTGTTATAGCTGGTGCTGTTCCATGGCAGATGGATATGATATGAAGACTCTTGTGACATGGACAATGTGTGTGGATGTGGGGATGTTTTCTAATAATAAACATTGAGAAACACAAATTCAGTGTCAAATTTAAATCATTTATTTTAATAACATAAAACCCCAGGAATAACGCCCGTTATTTCGTAAATCACAGTAATAATAACAGTAAATCTTCATCCGAAGACATTGCTAGTGAAAGAGGCTTTGTATTCTTCTTACTTTCAGCAGCATTTATCATCTTCTTACTTGCAGCAGCGCTAGTAGCAGAAGCCCCCCTCACACCTTTTCGTCGTCTTGGCGGCATGATGTTCACCGTTCAGATCAACTTAATCCACTATGATTTTCCAGCGTTTTATACCCGTTTGACCATAAAACCCACACGCCAGCAAAACACTATTCTGTCATTATTCACACGTTAATCACATGCTCAACACGCTCGTCTAAGGTTGACTTGTCGTTTGTCGCGCACCAGTGATGCGTCACTTGGTCGCTGTCACATGCTCCTCATGCGTGAGTCCTACGCTAGTCATATGTCAGCAGTGGTGTCAAAAGTAAACACATTCGTTACTCAAGTAGAAGTATTGATACTGGAGTTTAAAAATACTCTGGTAAAAGTTGAAGTATCGACTTAACCTCTTTACTCAAGTAAAAGTAAAAAAGTACAGGCTCTAAAATGTACTTAAAGTATAAAAGTAAAAGTAACCTTAATACATTTTTTTTTTTTAAAACATTAACATTTAAAGCTAAACTAGTTGGACTTAATATAATTGACACGACTGTAAGAAATAGAAGCTTAATTTAATAGCTGATGAGTGCTACATGGAGCCCAAGACATGGTGAAAAATGTCATACAAAAATATAATAATGCTGTCAAAGACAACAAACTCGAAGAGCATGTTTTTCTCAAACTTTATTGGAATTCAAGTAGTCCTCGACCCCATTTGCACATTCATCTCTCATCAAGGGCCTTTGTAACTAGATTCATAGTCTTCGCATATTCTGCCAGAAATGCAAGCTCGACAGGAGTAAACCTGTTAAAATTACAAATAAAAAACTCAAAATGTCATATTTTTTTCATGGAACACCTTCAATTCAATAACAAACCAATTATGTAATGCTAATCATCTGTGCTGAGGGTTAGTAAATATACTGTATATATAGTGTTTTATAGCTTTTCAATTCAAAGTGAAAGAATATAGATATAGTTCAGCTTTAAAAATTAAAAGGGGCAGGTATATGTAGGGGTACACCCAGAGTGTGGACATATTTCTGTCTGCCGCCCCTGCGATTACGTTGGGACGTCAATCATAAGTTCCACAACATATAGCACCACAGAACTTGGCCGTAGGTTCAGCCAATCAGTGCCTGGAAAGGTGGTGCACTGGCTAATGGAGAGAGAGGAGGGGGCGGGACAAGCGGCAGACGGAGAATGACGAGAGAGAAGATGGCGGCGCCCGTAGAGCTCCCACGTTATTGTGAGTGAATAATAGAAAGACAAGTCAGTTAATTGTAGGTTTAGCGCTAAGTTTATTAAGTTTGTTAGTGTCCGTGTTACGGAATAATTACGGTTGAAGTGAAGAAGGAGTCTACACCACCAGCACTGAAGATCACCCGGTGTCGCTGTCAAAAAGTATAGCACGTTGTAGTGTGAGGCGGAATGTCCTCGCTAGTTAGTGAAGTGTTAAACATTTAGAAGCAAGCTCGTCGCCAACGTCGGAGACTTCACCAGGCCAGGGAACTTGGACAGCTAGCCGTTTCGCCACTACAGCCCTTGATGTGCCCGCAGCTCACTTGCCCTCTCCCTCTCCCTCTCCCACGCCACTGACAGACGGTGTGGTTCGTGAGTATTACCCTGCCACATGTGACTCCATATTGTCAACGAGCAGCAAAGTGTCCGGGACGGTAATGTCCGATTTGGGAACAGTTCAATACACTTTGAGGACCGTGGCTCGACCATTTTGAACTGAACATGCAAAACAGTGAACTGCAGTGAACATCATACTGAATGTGGAAAACATTGGACTTTGATTGTGAAATATGTTTATTGTGCAAAACGATCTTCTGTTATGGGTTTGAATGATGTAATTGTATGTCTTTGCATTTAATTTAGTTATTAACCCACAGTGGATTCAGTGTATGTTGGCACGGGGCATTGGTATTTTGTGTTCTGGTTATTGTGCCCTTTTTAGTTAGACGAACTCACCGGTGAGTAGGACAGGTGTGTCTGTTAGAGTATTGTCATGAGCAGGGTGGGAAGTGTTTCAGTGTGAAATAATTGTTCTAAACTAATTAAATAATACATTTAATGTAACTTTTTCCTATGGTTAGTTCCACCTGTTACATATACATGGGTATTTTTTGTCGCATTCAAACCAACAGGACAGCTCAAAACAAATGTGACACTGAATTGTTTTGGCGTGATACAATTTTCAGTTATCTCCCAGGACAATCACAAGCCTAACTAACACATTTCCTGTGGGAAACACTGATACATAAACTGAATATTAAATAGCCTTATATTAGCTTACTACTGTGCAGTGGCATTTCTACATTAGGGGCACGTGCCCCACCAGATCCCCATGGCGCTGTTTTGCAGAAAGCTCAATCTGTGCTTTGTGGCAAAATATATCTTTATTTGATTTAATATGCATAGTAGCGTGAATGTGTGTGTGAGAATAAGCTTGACTCACAAGCATTATAGTCCTGTTTTGGAGTAATTTGATTCATGTGTGTTTCTGTCTGTGTGCTTGCTCTGTGAAATGCTGCTCTCCGCTGTCCTTCTCTGCTCTGTGGGCTACGGTGCAAGCTTAAGACCGTTGCCATGGAAACATAAATGAGCGTGAACCACACAGGCCAAAGATAACATTGGGAGATGGGGCACTATCAGATGTGCCCCAAGAAATCTGCCTAGCAACTCAACTCGAATATTGCGAAAACCGCGAGAACTGTACCCTGTGACCAAGAAAAAAAAACAATAGTCAGATCATATCAGACAGACCAATGCCAGTAACGTTACTGCTAGTTAGCTATCGCTAGTTTTTGAGTATCTTGGAAGTTTTAATTCAGACTACAATGAGGAATGTAGACTATTTTTGTGAGGTGACATGACCTCATACAAAATTGCCCCACCAGAAATGTCAGGCTAAAATCGACACTGCTACTGTGTAGTACATTTTAGATCGTGGTAGTGAATTAGCCTACAGCTTATTTGTCAAACATCACAGAGAGCTAACTAGGTTAACCTGTAACTTAGGATCCTTCAGTAGGCAACTGCTAGCAAGCAAACTAAGGCATGTTGGCATGTTCCTCTGCTAGCCAAGCTGTCGCAAGCATTGTAAATCGACCATTATTATAATAATAATAAAACAGAGCTTACCTCTACATGTTTTGAATGGCAAAAGTACGTGGTTCTTGGGTTTGAAAAGTTATTTTTGCTCCCGACGATTTCTAACAATTCTTTGAGGTAGGGCCAGGGATGTGGAACGTTTTGCTGTTCTCCATCGCCACTACTGTCTTGCGTCTTCAGACCCTTCAGACATCTCGCCAGACATCTCGCCTCTTTTGTCTTGTTTTGCGTCATGCGTAAAGAAGATGGATAGCCTAACCAATGAGTGTTATGGGTTTCTATGCTTCATCCAATTACGCTCAAAATCAGTATATCTGAAAAGGCGCCATTGATCTGTATTGGATGGCGCACATTTGAAACTTTTGAAATAAAACCGGAACCAAGAGTAACGAGCCTGTTTTAAAAATGTAAGGAGTAGAAAGTACAGATACTTGTGTTAAAATGTAAGGAGTAAAAAGTTGCCAGAAAAATAAATACTTGAGTAAAGTAAAGATACCTAAAAATTCTACTTAGGTACACTAAAGAAGTATTTGTACTTTGTTACTTGACACCTCTGTGCGTCAGTCCTACGCTATTCTTTCTCTTGATTGGTGTTTGGTTTTTAATGATTTTATCTCACCTCATCTACAAAGAATCATGTAGCCTGTCTCTCAGTGAGGCCTACTGTAACAAAGTATGTAGGTGTAAGTATCTGGTGAAGTGTATCTATGCAGTGAATAGCGTTGTGCCATGGTAACTATCAGTGAAGGAAACATATGGCTTTTTGCATTTATATGTGTGTGTGTGTGTGTGTGTGAGAGTGTGTGTGTGTGTGTGTAGTAGGGATATATCTCAATACATTATTGAGGAAATGAAAAATAATGCAATGGAAACAAATGTTATTTGCTATATGTAGCCATCAGCCATAACGGAGTTCTCGAATAGAATGGAATTGAATTCTGACTTAGGTTCCTATAACACCCAACCAAGTTTTTCATGGTGGAACGCCAAACTTTGTTTGTTGTTTCCTATATGTCAATATTAAATCAAGTTGATGTTTTGAAAGCACAACAATTGGATTCTCAATGAATATTAGCATAGAACACACAATATTTGCTCGATTCTACATAACTTCAGGTATAAACCACGCCGTTCTATCTGAATGATAGATAATGTTGTTGGTTGAACAGATGCAGATAATGACGTCTCTCTACAAGACTAGTGTGGAGGAATAGTGTGCACATGAATGAACTATGTACTGGCATGACAGGGGTTGAAGCTCTTAATGGAACAGTATTTGTCATGAATGTCATGTTAAATTTAGAAGTTCATTTTTAAAACCTAAGCAATTTGGTGGAGAAAAACTAAAGTAGTATACACATGAATGAACTGAAACCTGTAGAGGAATGTATGTTGTGTGTGTTACTCCTTTTTACAGGCTGCCGTGGACATTAATATGAGGGAACTGTGAGGACTGTGGCAATTTAGGCGTACACCGTGTTTGTGTATTAGTATGCCATTTCTGTCATGTAAAATGTAGCAGTGCATTTAGAAATCTAAGGGAAAAATCAGCCTCATTTCAACTGGAATTGTGTTCCTCTAACCTTTCATTATATTGATATAAACTCAGCACCACTTCAATTGGATTTTTACTTGTCTGCACCCATCAATTATGTTGATTTATCAGGACATGATAAGAAAGGCTTATTTTTCATTTCTGAGTAATATTTTGTCGTTTGTTGTTCTGTTTTGCAGACTTGCTGAATGCACACTCACAGACAAGTGCTGTGGAATTGTGGCTATTGTTCTACAGTCACCAAACTCCCTGACAGAGCTGGACCTGGGTAACAATGACCTGGGAGATTCTGGAGTTCAGCTCCTCTCTAATGGACTGCGTAGTCGCCACTGCAAACTGCAGACATTAAGGTTGGTGTTATATATGTCCTTATTGTCATGAATTCTCTGATAATTTATGTAGCTCTTAGAAAATGAGGGCTATTCATATGATAAATGCATGGTAAATCTGCAATCGCTATTGGGTCATGACGTAAGAAGAACACCTGAGAACATCCCGTTTCATCAGTAAACATGTCCACAAGTTGGGTTGTTTTCATACTTCATATAGTACTGATGATGGTGAGGACAAACATATCCACTTTGAGCTTCGCCATGAACCATGTGAAATAATTGTGAACTCAATATTGATTAAAAAAAAGCGTGATTTGCCATAATCAAGCAGCCCTACTATATTGTCCAGCATGGAAAGAAGGAGAGAGTAGAGGCGTTACCCCTATCATAGGATTGATAGAGGTGGGAGATTCTGGAGTTCAACTTCTCTGTAAGGGACTGTCTAGTCACCACTGCAAACTACAGACAGTGAGTTTGGTGTTGAGTATTTCTCATAGTCATGATTTTCCTGATTAGTTATAAAAACCATGACAGCATAACACTAGAACATAAACTGTTCATCACATTTTCTTGCACAAGTGAGCGTGGAGACACCCTCCAAGTGTGTTGCTCAGAGAATGGTCTAGTTGACAATAAGAAGGTGCTGGCATTTATACCAGTCAGTCATATAGTAAAATACAGGGGAGTGGTGACACTACCTCTTGGGGAAGGAGTTCAAATGCATACAGGAGAACCTGAATCCTCGCAAACTTCATTTGAATGCTAATGAACATGGTGTCCATGTTTGAAACAGAGGGCCTCATTTACTAACATTTGCGAGCGCAGCGTAATCAGCGACTTTGCCAAACCACATACAGCGTACAATGGGTTTCCGCATTTTGCGTAGTATTTATCAAACAAGAACCTCGTCGCATAATCAGCACCTTACTCCACCCTCTAGTGTTAATAGCGCGCCGCTAAAAGACGGGAGAATGGACCTGCATGTTCCTGCCACCATGGATGATGAGTTAAAATTAGAATTAGAGCTTTTCGGTTCACAAGGTTACAGCAAACTTAGACCCCTGTCCACACTTCGTTCAGGGGTAACAGAGGTTTAATACGCTGACGTTGCCATGACACTGGGGGTAGCTTGTGCTTGAGAGGCTCTAATGTCAAAATAAACATGGAAGGTGACATGAATATGCTGCTCTGTCTCTACAATTTACATAGTTTAGTTAGTGTACTTCACGTACAAGTACTTTTCCTGAATAGATACACGTTATTCCTATGCAGAAGGCGAGCACTGTACTCTGTGTGCTTGAACGATGGGTGGAAAAGAAAAGAATACGGTTTAAACCCTACATGGAGTGGCGATTCTGGGTAAGACCTGGCCGCCAGCTGTTGGGACAATTTGTTATATGCCTAATATTAAATGATATATCAAATATAAACATTTAAACAAATAACATTTAAGATGTACGTATTTTATTTTTTATTAATTGTGTCAAATATCTCGCACGCACATAGTTTTCATTTATTAGCTGATATGTCATGCTAAAACACCACTTGTTTCTTTACAGACCTGGTTTGACCTGAAATCAGAGACGTGAAGTTTTAGTAAATAGTAAATAGGAATACATAATTAGGCGCACTTTACGCATCTCCTCCCATCTCTTTTGCGATGAACACCCACTTTCCCTTATACCCTCCCACCAGCGGGCAATCTGCGTTTTTACTCATGTGTGCCGCCCTTTGTTAATACGGTTCCATGTCTTTACCCAGTAAATCAAGCCCAGAGTGCAGAGAACACAAACAGGAATATGGGTTACAGATTTAGAAAATAAAAAAATGATATAAGTCACTTCAGTTCATCTGTGACACAACAGGAAAACAGTAATTTATGTACTGAAGAGATATTATGCTGATAGGGAGCTTTTTCAGTTTAGCTTGGAGAATGAAGTAGTGTGTACTATTTCACTGGGTATCTCCTTCTCTGTCTCCATTTTACACCTGTCCCTGAATAGTTTTTAGATTATATCACATTTTACAACTCTCTCTCTTTCTCTCTGTTAGGCTCTCTGATTGTCTCATCTCAGAAAAGGGTTGTATTTGTCTGGCTTCAGCTCTGTCTTCAAACCCCTCCCACCTAAAAGAGCTGGATCTGAGCTACAATCATCCCGGAGAATCAGGACTGAAGCTGTTATCTGTTATACTGGAGGATCCTGTCTGTAAACTGGAGAAGCTTAAGTAAGCGTAGAAAGAAATCCCAATGTTGTACTTTTCTGCATTATTCGTGTGAGATCAAATCAGTTTCTTCATACCTAGTGTAGTAATAGATTTGCAAAGATGTATTTACATACAGTAGCTACTTTATCAACTTAGATGTAGGTTCACTTCTTTGACACAGCGTCCAATATTGCAAATATGAATTTAAATAGAATTTTTGAATGATGTGAGGATTGGGAAGGTGGTACGCAGGTGTGAAAGAAATGTTTCTTTTTAATTATTATCATGTGTGTTAGTTGGATATTAGTTAGTTAGTTAAATGGAAGACTAAGCTCTTTCCATTGTTCTGTGAGAGGAAGTTTGAAACTGTGAGGACAGATGGGGAGGAGATTGGAATTCAGAGGTGTCATGAGATGTTTAGGTTAAGACTGATTTATTGTTGTAAGTCGATGGTCAGGGTTTTTTGAGGGTCTTAGGTAAACATTCTTATCTCTGGGTAACCAGCACGAGAGGACACAACCATGGGAGTGTCATGTCTTTGTTCTGTGATATTTTCTTTCCATAAAGGCTGTTTTATTTCACCAGAGAGTCAGTGTATGTGGGAACAGCGGTCTGGAACCAATGCAATCCTCTTTGCCAGAGTAAAAGTTTGTTATTTATTATATTCTTGGTTGTGTGAGTCTTAATTCTGAGGTTAATACAGTCCAGATAAAGGGTGAAAAAATCCCTAACAGCAGGTAAGTGGACTCCAAAGGAATCCAGAAGTCCAAAGCAATTATATGGTAGCAAAGGGATTAGTCAATGAATAGGCAGTTGGTAAAGGTAAAAACTAGTCCAAATTAGGCAAGAAATAAGCAACATAGGCATAAAGAACTATATTTACTCTACATCTTCCTGATTCCTTTGTTCCTTGTGTCTCTGGTGTCAAAGGTCAAGGTCCATCTCAACCTGACTGCCTTCCTTCACATAATTAAACTAAGAGCACCAGTGCAAAATACAACAGCATAAAATGCAATCAAATATTCACCAGTGCTCCTATAGCCATTTGAATTAGTGATTCATCAGATATAACATTCCTCTGACAGTAATACATATTCATCTTTCCTTAAATTATCATTTAGTTCATCTATTAACTATTAACTATTCAAATGAAAAAAAATGGCAGATCTTATCTGTTTTAAAAGAGTATATGTGTGACCGTCTGTTTCTGTTACAGAACTGACCATGCTTCTGGAAACAGAGCACGACCACGTTTGCTGAGATGTAAGTCTTAATAGTTAATTCAGTAACACAGACATCTGTTCTGTGTGTTCAGTCTGTAGTCTGTCTTCACTGAGTGTTATGCCTGTTGTAGCTGTTACCACTAAACACTTCACAATGATGCACACCAATGGATGTGTGTGTGTGTGTGTGTGTGTGTGTGTCAGGGTCACTGCAATTAATGAGCCCAAGTCTTTAATTTCCAATGTCAAATAATTTGGGAAGTGTTCAGCTGTTAATAAATCTAGAAAGTAAGATTAAGATGTTTACAAAGCATCTTTAACACTTCTCATAGGACAGTAAGGGGTGGGGATGCATCCAAATGCGTTATTTGGGAAAGCACAGATAATGCGATGTAAATAGATTATTTCGCCCCAAAATTGTTCATTAGTGTAAAAAAAAGTAAATTCTATGACTTCACATCAGGGCATCAACTATGAGCTACTATGTTTCTTCAGATCAATTCATATCATCATTGCTACGAACTTCAGGCGACTGAGAGACATGAATGGATAGCGTTTATTGGAAACAGCCAGTACAGGGGGAAACAGGGGAAATAACGGGGAGAACCCAAAAGCAGAACTGGTAAAATAACGCTCAGAAGATAAAGTCCATATACACAAAATTTAGTAGTTCAAGTCCAACAAAACTCAAAGCTCAGGATTTTTAATATTAAATAGGGAAAGAATTGGGAAAACAAGGAACAGGAGCTAGGGAGAGAACGCAGATAATTAAAATCACCTGTAAGTCGGAGAGGAAGAACGATCGTGGGAGTTGAAGCTGGAGTTTAGTCCTTTCAAAACGAGGCCAGACAGGGAAGTGAGGGGAGTGAGGAGTTTATATAGTGGAGAGAGTGACAGGTTCAGGCAATCAGAGGACTGGGAAGGTGACTGAGGCAGGTGAGTTGAATCAGGAGGGGGCGTGGCAGGAGCACGGGGGCGTGGCGGGAGCAGGGCTGAGCACTGGCGTGACAATCATATACCACAAGATAAAAAAGCAACATATGACATTGTTTTCACTATTTAGTCATTTCATTTACTACAAATTATTGAAAAGAGTTGAAAACACCCACCTATTCAGCGTTTAACTGAAAAGGGGTCAATTTCATGTGCTGTTTTCTTTTAAACCCCTAAACATATACATCAGCTGTGGATTTTAGCTCTATCTGTTCATTTCTTCCATTTAAAAAAAAATATGTTTAAATATGTTTAAATATTATAATCATTTATTTACCTATATTTTGTCTTCTTTATTTATCACAAAAAGTGAATACAATAATATGTACAGACAAGCATTGTTAAAAATTACCAACTCGCCGTGTTCGTGTGTACAAAAGGCAGATCCGAAAAAAATAATTGCCTGTTTTCGGCTTATCCCGTTTCCATGTGGCCGGGCCCTAAAACTACGTCTCTAATCCCTGCCCTTGCTGACGTTTTAACACCCTTCTCATTGGCTACCCCTTTTGTGTGTAAATGTGTGGTGTGGTGTGTTTGGAGTGTGTTTGGAGTGTGAGGTAGTGTGTGTGTGTAATGCTGTGCTGTGTTTGGAATTTCTAGCAGTGTATGTGTGTGCGTATTGGTGTACTGTGTTTGGAATGTAATGTGTCTGTGTGTATTGTTGTGCTGGGTTAGGAAGGTGTTTTTGAGAGTGTGTGTGTGTGAGTGTGTGTATGTGATTCAGTGTATTGTGTAAGGAATATGTAAGTGTGTGTGTGTGTGTGTGTGTGTGTGTGTGTGTGTTTGTATGTACTGGTGAGTTGAGTTTTAAATATGTAGCTGTGTGTTGTGTTTGGAAAAGTAAGTTATGTGTATGTCTATTGGTGTGCAGTGTCTGGAATGTGAAATAAAGAGTGAGTTTGTGTGTGTGTATTTATGTGTGTGTTAGTGTGTGTATTTATGTGTGTATGAGTTTATGTGTGTGTGTGTGTGTGTGTGTGTGTGTGTGTTAGTCAGCAGCAGCTGTCACTCCCCATATTCTGATTATGTTGTTCTCTCCTCTGTCCTCTCCTCTTGTCTGCAGATGCTTGTGAGCTCACACTGGACCCAAACACAGCATACAGACATCTCTATCTCTCTGAGGGGAACAGAAAGGTGACATGGGTGTATACGAGGAAGCCGTATCCTGACCACCCAGAGAGATTTGATTTGTGGTCTCAGGTGTTGTGTAGAGAGGGTCTGTCTGGACGCTGTTACTGGGAGGCTGAGTCGAGTGGGCGTGGGGCTGATATATCTGTGGCGTATAAAAGCATCAAGAGGAAAAGGAGGAGTGATGACAGTCTGCTGGGACGTAATGACAAGTCCTGGAGTTTTTCTCACACTTACTCTGCCTGGCACAATAAAGAACACACTGTCATACCTGTCCCCTCCTCCCGCTCCAGAAGAGTAGGAGTGTACCTGGACTGGCCGGCCGGCTCTCTGTCCTTCTACAGCGTCTCCTCTGACACACTCACCCACCTTCACACGTTCCACTCCACATTCACTGAGCCCCTCTATCCAGGGTTTGGGCTTTATCATGCCTCCTCATTGACCCTGTGCCAGATCACATGACCTCCCCATGCTGCAGGGACACAGGAGTCACCCACTCTCCGCACCTCCAGCATTGCTTGGAGCACACCGCTCTCCTACCACCGTCAACCGGTGAAGGTCTTCTCTATTTATTCTCTCGCAACAAAGAGACCACTCTCACTTCTTACGCCCCACACACACCTAAGATCTCTCGGTCAACGAACTGCTAAGTGAGACGAAGTAAGTTTAGCGAAAGCAGCTAACATTAGACCTGCTAGCTAAATTGCAAAGGCAAAAGCAACAGAATCGCGCCACTGCAACGGAACGAGCGATCACATCCTCCGACCTCACCTGCAGAGACACAAAGACATCGCAGCAAGGACAAACGTCATCCATCTACGGATAGCATCATCTCTTCTCTACCGTTTCAACAGCGGATTCGCCAGGACGACCCTTTTCACAAAGGACTGGTAAACTTCGACTGGGCATTTAGCTATTCTAGCTATTCACAACCTGGCTAAGCATAAGACTGTTTACATGCAATTGTTCATGTGTTTCACCTGTTTTGTTTACTGATCGTAACTGTTTATATATTTTCATTGTTAGTTGGTAGTTGGCTTCGCCTCACCATCTAAGGGTTGCTGGTCTATTTAATGTTACACAAGAATGGACGTTGCCAACCTCTTCTATTAAGAATTCTAATGACCTTCAACCATACTATTAATAAGGTAACTTTGGTTGTGGTTATTAATTTAATTATTAATCAAATCAAATTGATAGTATAATATATTTTATGAGACTGATATATTTAACGAGACTGATTTGTGGATTATCTTTATTTTGACCACTGTGGAGGACACTACACTTTGTGTGGCGCCCCCTAGGTGTTCAACTTAATTGATCTGCCTTTGTGTTGAATGCTTGATGCCTGTCCAATCGGGTGAGATTACCAACATATTGTTGCTGTTGCAAGGACATGTGTCTTGGTGGCCCTCACAATTTACACACAATTGCACCCACATTCACCTGGTGCCTGCAAACAGGGTAAGGTACCTACATAGTCTGGTACTCCTATGTGAGGCTGATACCAATTTCACCTACAATACACATGTGTGATGCTATGGACATAGTGATATGTGTATTCTGTTTATACACCACGGCTCTGATGATACTATAGAAATGGTGATGTTGTATTTTTGTATATATTGTGCATTTTCTGAATAGACAATATGGATTATAAGAATTGTTTAGCAACAATATGATGTATTCCGCTCTCCTTAAGGCTTAGTTATTTGCTGCATGTGTTTGAAAATGATGCACTGGTCTGGGGTCTGTGTGTGTGTGTGTGTTTGATTGTGTGTCAGGCATTGTTATTGTGTAATATTTGTGTCTGTGTGTGTGTGTGTGTAATAGTTATTTTGTAATGCCTGTGTCTGTGTGTGTGTGTGTGTGTGTGTGTGTGTGTGTAAAAGGTATTTTAATGTGTGTGTGTGTGGTATAGTTATTGTGTAATGTGTGTAGGTGTGTGATGCTGCATTTTATATGCCTAATGGCGGATGGACCAGACCTTTTTTTGCACTTTAAAAAAAAAAACTTTTGAACATTGACTTCTACATTCATTATTGTGTATATTGTGTATAGTTATTGTCTATTATTGTACATCACCACATAACATTGTTACATTCATTATTGTACTTCACCAACGGTGACTTTTACATTCATTATTGTACATCACCAACAGTGACTTCTACATTCATTATTGTACATCAGCACATGACATACTGAACTGGTTGAACTTGGCTGGTGTGTGCAGAAGCAGATGGGTGCACACATGTTGTGGTGAGATGGTGAGAAGGAAGCTTTGTCTTCTTCAGCATCCTCAGATGTGTGAGGCCTGTTATATTTTTGCTGCCTGTATTTAGGGACATCTGCTGCAAGCTATTGTAGTGGCTGTGCATAATCAGCTGTTTTGTAAAAAAAAAATTATTAGTTTGTTTATTTATTTTATTTTAATTCACATGGCTACTCTACATCCCCAGGTGGTGAATAAATAAATTGCAAGCCACTAAATATTTGTCTCCATGCTGCCTTTTTGTGCCCAAAGACCTTTGACACTAACCCTTTGACTGTGTGTGTGTGTGTGTGTGTGTGTGTGTGTGTGTGTGTGTGTGTGTGTGTGTGTGTGGGGGGGGGGGGGGGTGTTCGACTTAGTTATTGGGTAATGTGTGTGTGTGGGGGGGTCTGTGTAGTGCATAGACACTGACACTGAGTTGTGAGAGAAATCATTTCACAATCACATTTGATGAAAACATATTTCCCTATTACTGTCTGCTCTGCTGTTTTATTTCCCAACTCCTGTCTGCTCTGCTGTTGGGTTCCACCTACAAAACATTATGATGACAGATCTAAGATCAGTGGCGGTGTATGTGTGTGATATGATGACACTAGAGGTGAGACACTGACTCCAGATCAGACTGTAACAGTTAATCTGATGACACTAGAGGTGAGGGACTGACTCCAGATCAGCCTGTAGGAGTTAATCTGATGACACTAGAGATGAGGGACTGACTCCAGATCAGCCTGGGTGACATTCACCCTCTGATGTTCCTTGTAAGGGCAGAAATTAATCTTTGCAGTGGGAAATCACAGTTGGCATTCTTCCTCTAGTAACTTCTCATTTGGTGGGGCCTGGGTGTTGGTTTATGGTGGCTCCAACAAACATTCCAGAGATACACTGTCCCAATTGTTGATTTTCCCACCCCCTGCTGAGACTCTTATCTCAAACCTATGTGTCTGGTTCTCTCTCTGTGCTTTTCCAGGCCGGGGTGAAACTAGGGGCAGAGAAATGAGTGTAAGAGTGCTAAAGTGAAATATTGCATTGTAAGATGATTTCTTTGTCATGTTTGGGTTCATTTTAATGGTCTCCGTCTGAGTAGGAAAATGGTCTCAGTTCTACAGCTGTATGTATTATTTGAAACATAGATATCAGAGACCTGATAATTCTGGTCTCTGTGAGAGTGCAAAGGTATCTCTCTTTGGAGGGGGCTCACCCCAATTTTGGATGAGAACTCCCTCCATTTAGTTGTTATTGTGTGATTCTCATCTTGAAAAACCTCTTATCTATGGGGGTAATTATTAGGCCAGATGCAGGACTAAAATGGATACTTAAGGGTAAGACAGTCAAAGAACTTGGAGCATTCTGTCTTCAGAACTCCCTCACATCCGTGTGAGTAGCCACTTCTAAGCAGCCAGGTAGGTTCATGTTTTTTTATGTTTCACGTGGTGTTTTAGAAACTTATACTCTTCACTTTAGAGTTGAATTTGTAGACTGTAGTAGGGCACTTGTACCTGTCGTAATAAATTGGTAATTCTGACCCACTGTGCCTCTTCGGAAATTCTTAACTAGAAAAGTATCATAGGTTCCAGTGTTTCCACAGATGTCGGGCTATGGCTGTGTCCTTAAAAGAGTGGAGTGAGACAAAGACAATGGAGTCAGATCATATATGTTTGTATTAAGAAAGGTGTTTTAATCACTCTTACGTTTTCAGCAAAGCAAGGAGAAAGACGCACCGACTCAAACCTTCCAGACACCTATTCCCTCATTGGTCTAGGAAATTACGTCTTACAGCCTTTTCAGTCAGTGATCAAGGGTGCCTGTGTGCAGTGCCGCTGCTAGCCATTTTGGTGCCCTAAGCATAACTCCTTTATGATGCCCCCGCCCCCCCCGAGAAAAACAAATTCTTCCAGGTGTGCGCGCAAGCCAACAGCTGACCAACAATAATGGAAATCGCAAGGTTTCATTAGCCATACCATAAACCTATTCATTTCAGTGTAATTTTGGCAAACCACTACTGTACTTGCTTGGATGTATTGTTCATAGTAATAGTCATGACAATTATTACAAGTTTCTCTCAAATTTCATGTTGTTTTCTTGAAATAGCATTAGACAAAGGCTGCCCAATTTGGGGCCTACGCTCGATTTTTTTTGGCCCGCGCTCCGATCAGAATCAGAGTCAGAACATCATTCGTAGCATTTTAACCCATTTCGAACAGGGCCTCAACGTCCTATGTAACTCAGACTGGTTGCAGTTCACTGCATGGCCACAGTTTTAACATTGTTTTAGATGAGTCAAGGGGGGGCGCTATTTACCTCTTGTCAGATCCTTGTGATTCCTGGTTGCTATGGTTATCTAGCTAAGGCTATGGTTAGCTAGCTAAGGAAACCGTTAATAACAAACGATTTAAATGGAAGATTTCCGTTTGCATGAAATGATAGCTAGTTATCTAGCTAATGTTATAGTCTCCTCGATTTAACTTCTACAATTATAATTGGTGCCTGTGACACTTCGTATGAACGAGTTCATATTCACACATATTAACACCAGTTCATTATGTGTAAAGAATGCTGATATGAAATATGAAAACAACCAGTAGTCAATGTGCAAGCTTCCAATTTAATCGTGATTTAAGATACTCTATTTGAGTTGGGGAAGTCTGTCCTTCAGTCGAGGCATGATGATCTCTCACTACAAGTTTCACCTGTTCGTGTTGGCGTAACAAATGCTTGTGGAGTCAAGTGCAGTTGAGAGGCGCTTGTCTCCAGGGCACAGATTACACTTAACTGTTATATTTTTCTCTTTTCACGGATACAAATAAAAAGGCTGTGATTGGAATACGGGACGGAGCTGTCCCTGATATAATATTTCGGGATGTCCCGGACAATTCGGGACGGTTGGCAACCCTACTTGCACCTAAGTTATACCATATTTGAGTGTGCTAACATTAGCAATAACGTCAGCTAATTCGAGGTGTATGCATAGGCTAACCATTAAATTAGCAGCACATGGACCTACCTGGAAGTGATGCACGGGCATCATCTCGCAGTTTCTTTCTCTTTCTTTTGTCTGCCCCTGACTCCTGTTGTCTTTTTGAGGCCATTTTCGAAAAGTTGACCTAGCCTACTGTCAAAGTTCGTCAGGCCACTGAGATAGGAAAGGGCACCATGTCTATGGCACCCACAGCTTGGGAAGTTGAGTGTATTTTTTTTGGGGGGGGGGGGTCACCAGCGTAACTTTTTTTGAGCAATTAAATATATCTCTTGTTCAGCCTGTTTTGTGATATACATGCCTAAACGATGCCTAATATTTCTATATGAAATAATATCGGCATTATAATTATTATAACTATGATGATTTTTAAGTTGCCTATTTTTTGGTTCCCCCCACAGGAGTTGGTGCCCTACGCACAGCGTGTAGTGCGCGTTATGGGAGCGGCGGCACTGCCTGTGTGGATTGCTGGGTTTGGTGTTACTGTGAGTGTGAACAGGTATTAAATGAACACCCTGAACAATGTCTGCACCCTGAGCTGACACAGAATACCCAAAGTTTCAGCCCTGAACACTTACAGCACCTAAACCATGTTACTGTTTCTTTAAGGAAATGAACTGATGGTATCTAAGCTATAAAACATTTTATAACGGCTTGTACAGAAACACAAAGTTCACTGACAGAACCAGTACAGGTGGAACATGTCTTAGGTGGCTACACTGACCTCAAGGTAAGTCTGTTTACTTGTTTTGTTATTAAGTTGAAGTGGATATGGGTCGAGGGTGAAAATGAAAAATATATCGATAATTTATCTTGATTGTCAGGCATTTAAAAAAAATGAGTGTTGGCTAGAGGATTGTCAAGGTAGATTAATGTACACAGAATCGGATGGTCTCTTAGATTTTAAAGTAGACTAGGCTTTTTGAGGTTGAGGTTGAGGTTTATCCTGTGGTCACAGAGACCCCTTATGGTTAAGCCTGTCCCCATAGCTAAAGCAGGGCTGTTCAGGGGCCACATACTGTGCTGAGTTCAGTGCTGTGTGTCTATGGGCGTTTATCTGGTCATACCAGAGGAGAGAGGCTGACTCCAGATCAGCATGGTGACTCATGTAATCTCTCTTATCAGCGTATCCTGCCAGTGAGTTCAAAGGTCATGAGGTGCTGGTAGACACATCATTATCAAGACTGTAAATCAGGCTTTTACCAGCCGGTGAAAGTTACCCATGCTGAAAGGGTTAATGTTTCCTGGTGCTGATTTCCAGTGAGTTCCATTTAGTGCTTTTTAAAGCCCTTGGACGAGAGCCATCTTTGTTACAGCAGGTGGCTGAAGTACAAAACAAAACTTGTACATGACTAAGACAGTGAAAAGAATGATTAAGATTGAAAACTTTATCTGTATATTTTTAATACATGGGAAAATGTGTCCACAAAGTCAGGCTGTACGTTTGAAAGTGGGGTGATATTTACTGGTGCAGCTGAGGTCAGACTAAAGTCTGTATTAAAAGAGGAAATCCTTTATTTTAATATTCCCTTTCTTCCATTATTGATACAGTGGCCCTAATTTCATTGATGGGCAACATCGCTGGCAACATGCAGTACGCCGTGCATAACCTCAAGCTAATTGAATAACTTGACAAAATCATTTAGCTAATTTCATAACATGAGCAAGATTCTAAGCCCAATCAGTATAGGAGCTCCATGTTTTAAAGAGTTATTTCAAAGCAACATCAAATCCATTCATTTTCTAATTCGTGTCGGGCAGATCTCCCCACAAGTCTCCTAAGGTGCACATCGCTCCGCCCCCTTGCCAACCGGAAACATGTTGTTTGCTCCATTATAGAACAATTACTGAGCTCTGTGTCATTGTTAAGAAGGTGTGGTTGAATCATTGTGATTGGCTGATGAATAACTGAGCTATCTGTCATCGTTAAGAAGGTGTGGTTGAATCATTGTGATTGGCTGACGAATAACTGAGCTCTGTGTCATCGTTAAGAAGGCATGGTTGAATCATTGTGATTGGCTGATGAATAATGGCTTCATTGCCACATCCACTAATTACTCAGCCCATGTGTGCTTGATTGCTTTGAGTCAATTAAATAAGCAAACATAGGTATTCATGCCTATTCTCACTGGGCAGTCACTGCTGCATTAAGCCTGTTTGCTGAGCTCATTGCCCTATGAAACAACAACCAGAAACATTCATGTCCTTCCATTGGTATCTAACAACAACTAACATGAACAAACATGTACAAATCTGTTGACAACTATAGCTGAGGCTGATTATTTGAGGGTTTGTTGCAAAGGTTGATGGGAATTAATTTGTGACATTGACATTGTGGCAGCAGGGTTTTCAGGGTTGTGGCTGACAGTGGGAATAATTGTGATTTTTCTTGCAAAGGGCTGGTTTGGCTAAACTAACAGTCTCCTGAACATGGTATTACCTACTGCTGTGTTTAGTAATACATTTTTACATGTAGAGTCATAGAATGTATTGGTTTTGTGTTATAGTACTTCCTTCTTCCCCCTGGTTCATCCATTCTCACTGAACTAAAGAACAGATGAGGAAGTGAAAAGCTGCTCACAGCTCTTTATCAATCCTGTTTGACATTTAGGTTTGACATTTAGGTTTGACATTCTTTGGATGTGTGACTCTTTTCTGGTAGACTAAGGTTGAAGGGTCAGTCAAGTAAGGCAAACGGCTCCTTCAAACCCTGACAGAATTCATGTGTAGTATGGATGGAAGTCTGTGTTTTACCAGTTCAACTTTTTTTTTTTTAATCAATGGTATTTTTATTGATTTCTAATATCATTGCAAACAAGACATGTATACAGTATACAATTTAAATCCCACCACCTCCCACCTCCCACCACCCATCCCCCCACCCCAAACACACAAGGAAACAATACAGGAGAAAAAAAAAAGAAAAAAAAAAAACTGACCAAACTTTATCTCTGTTGTGTTCAAAATCAGAAAAGCCACAGTGCTCAGTAAGGTCATCAATTATCAATTATCGAGGACTAGTCCTCAATTATGTCTGAAGTGCTGACACTGTCAAGAAAAGGGCTCCAGATCTTATAGAATGTATTCACTGATCCTCTGAGACTATATCTAATTTTCTCTAATGAGAGAAAAGACAGTATATCTTTGACCCAGTGGGTGTGTTTGGGTGGGGCAGCTTCTTTCCATTTCAACAAGATGGAACGGCGTGCCAACAGTGAAGCAAAGGCCAGGGTCTTACGTTTTGCTACAGGTAGTTGCAGTTCCTCCGGGATAACCCCAAACAGTGCCACAAGCGGGTCAGGGTCAATCTTGTGGTTTATAATTCCAGAGAGAGTCTCAAATACTGAACGCCAGAAATCTTCTAGAAAGGGGCAGGACCAGTACATATGAATTAGGGAGGCATCTGCACTTTTACATTTATCGCATTTGGGAGAAATAGTTGGGTGTATTTTAGAAAGTTTTACCTTAGACAAATGGACAATATGCACAACCTTAAACTGTATCAGGGAGTGGCGTGCACACATAGAAGATCCATGCACCTGTCTAAGAATTGACTCCCAGCTACTATCTGGAAGGCATTGACCTAAGTCCTTCTCCCAGGCTGCTCGGACTGCAGCCAAAGGTGGAGAGTCCAGACCCGACATTAATTTGTACAATCTTGAAATAGATCCCCTAGCAAATGGGTCAAGAGAGAGAAATGCATCCAAAGGGTTCACAGGTGGCATAGATGGGAAGTTTGGTACTTGACACTGCACAAAATGCCTGACCTGGAGAAATCTGAAAAAATTCGTTTTGGCAAGTCATACTGTCTTGACAACTGCTCAAAAGAGGCAAATGTCTTATCTATAAATAGGTCTTTAAAACAGTGTAGCTCTAGTTTATGCCATGCCATAAATGTCTTATCTTGCATCGATGGAGCAAATAAGTGGTTCAATGCTATGGGGCTTAGTAGGGACGCTCTCTGAAAGCCAAATTTCTTCCTGAACTGAAGCCACTCCCTGAGAGAGTGGTTTACCACTGGGTTGTTTGTAGGCGTACGACTAATCCCAGGGAGAGCAGCACCCAAATATGCTGACAAAGAGGTCTGCCTACAAGCACTGTTTTCCATGGAAACCCAAGATGGACATTCAAGGTTGAGATGGTAACGCCACCAGTATAACATGCACCGTAGGTTGGCTGCCCAGTAGTAGTATTTAAAGTTGGGAAGAGCCATGCCACCCTGTTCTTTTGGTCTTTGGAGAAAGGCCTTACGCAGTCTAGGCTGTTTGCCATTCCAAATGAATGATGAGATAATGGAATCTAAAGATTTGAAAAAGGAAAGAGGAAGAAAGACAGGTATGCACTGGAACAGATACAAATACTTGGGAAGAATGGTAATTTTAATTGAGTTGACCCGGCCAATGAGAGTCATGTTCAGAGGGGACCATTTTGAGAGGTCTTGTTTAGTTCTAACTATTTGGCAAAATTAGCCTTGAAAAGGTGATTGTAAGAGCTTGTAACATTAACCCCTAGGTATGTAAAACTATTCCTAGCAATCTTAAAAGGTACATTTAAGCGTAGTTGTGATGCCTGATGATTAATAGGGAAAAGTTCGCTCTTGTGCAAGTTCAATTTGTATCCAGAGAATTGGCTAAATGCATTAAGCAAGGACATAGCAGCAGGTAATGACACACCTGGATTAGAAATATAAAGCAAGAGGTCATCGGCAAATAAAGATACCCTGTGCTCAGATCCCCCCCGCACCACACCTGTGATTTGGTTGGAATTGCGAAGTGCTATTGCTAGTGGTTCAATAGCAAGGGCAAAGAGTAGAGGACTGATAGGGCAGCCCTGTCGGGTGCCACGGTGCAAAGAGAATGGAGTGGAGTACTGACTATTGGTTAGGACTGATGCAGAGGGTGCGCTGTACAGCAGTCTTATCCAGGAAATGAAAACTGGGCCAAAACCAAATTTCTCTAAAACAGTAAAGAGGTAATCCCATTCTACCCTATCAAATGCTTTTTCTGCATCCATAGAGATAATGCATTCTGGAACAGATTCTGAAGGGGAATATAAAATATTGAAAAGACGACGAATATTAAAGAATGACTGTCGGTTTTTAATAAACCCAGTCTGGTCAGGGGATATTACAGAGGGGAGGACATCCTCAAGCCTTCTTGCCAACACCTTTGCTAAAATCTTCACATCATTGTTTAACAGGGAGATGGGTCTGTACGAAGCATAGTCTAATGGGTCCTTCCCACCCTTAGCTAACAGTGAAATGCAGGCATGAGCCATTGTTGGTGGTAGAACCCCCTTCTCAAGGGATTCTGTGAGAACAAGGGTTAGATGACTAGAGAGCTGAATAGAAAAAGTCTTATAGCTCTAGAGAAAAACCATCTGGACCGGGAGATTTTTGAGACTGCATAGAGAATATAGCTGATATTACCTCTTGCTGTGTAATGGGTTGTTCAAGAAGTTCCTTATAGTCTGAAGATATAGCTGGGATTTTTAAACCGCCAAGGAAATCCTCCATTTCATTACTATTCACTGTAGAGTCAGATGTATACAAGTTACTAAAGAACTCTCTAAATTTAGAATTGATCACATTTGAGTCAGAGGTAATTTCTCCATCATCAAGTCGCAAAGCACTAATAGTCTGTTTGGCTCTTGCCCCTCTTAATTGGCTGGTAAGAAGTTTGCCTGTCTTCTCCCCATGCTCATAAAAATCTCTTCGAGTCCTCTGCAAAAGGTGAACTGTTTCTTGGGTGGAAAGTAGGTCAAATTCAGTTTTCACTTAAACGCTCCCTGTACAGGTCTGGTGTTGGGCTGGTTGCATATTGCCTATCTATATCTTTAATTTGATTTGTAAGGTGTGTTTGCTGATAATCTGTCCTCTGAGAAAGGCCTTAAGGGCCTCCCAGACAGTTGCATTTGAAACTTCTGGGGATATATTGATGCTTAGAAAAGTCTGAAAAAATCTGTTCAGAAATGAATTCAACAAAATGATCATTCGCTAGGAGAGTTGAGTTTAACCGCCAGTTCCTCCTTGGTTTGGCTACACAGGGAAATGATAGATCTAAGGCCAGAGGGGCATGATCAGAAATTACAATACTCTGGTATGCACAAGAGCCAACCTTTGACATCATAACATTCTCAATAAGGAAATAATCAATCCTTGAGTATGAGTGATGAACATGTGAAAAAAAGGAGTATTCTCTCTCTGTGGGGTGTAAAAAACGCCATGGATCACCTATGCTGTACTCTGAAAGGAAGTCGTGTATGTAGGAAGCAGACCTACTCACCACGCGGGGTCTAGTAGAAGAGCGATCCAAGACTGGATCCAAGCAACAGTTAAAGTCTCCTCCAATTATAAGAGGGTGGGAGTTCAGACCAGGAAGCATGCCCAGGACATGTTGGAAAAACTTTACATCATCTATATTTGGGGCATAGATGTTAGCAAAAGTAACAAAGGTGTCAAGTAGTTTACCAGAGACAATTATGAACCTGCCATTTTTGTCTGCTATAACTTGGCTTGGGACAAACGACACAGCCTTATCAATCAGAATAGCCACCCCTCTTGCCTTCGCCGGAAAAGATGAATGGAAAAGCTGCCCCACCCAACTTTTGTGGATGCGAGAATGGTCACTATGTCGTAGGTGAGTCTCCTGTAAGAAAGCCACACCGGTCTTTAACTGTCTCAGATGAGAAAGGACCCTGTTTCTCTTCACTGGATGGTTTAAACCCTTCACATTCCAACTTACAAATCTAAGGTTGCAGCTCATCAGAATTACTATCAAGGACATAAGAGCAGGGGTGAGCGTATTGTACCCACCAGCCGCCTAGTGCTTTGCAGCCATTTATCTCATAAACAAAGTGGCTAGAAATCATGTGTAACATATTTAAAGTAAGGTCAGTAAAGTTAAAGTCAGTAAAAAAATGCCCTCCCTTCTCCAAAAAAGTATCCCACCCCCCCATAGCACCCGTATTCTCTCCCTGTAACCCTCCCCGAATCCAAACAAACACCCCTAAAGCTGCTGATGCAAACAGCAGCAAGCTACAAAAGACATTCTTTTGTCCACCTAAACTCATTCCGATTCTTACCACCACAAGCCAATTACCCACACAAATACAATTAAACCTTTCAAAACATTACGTATATCCCTGAATTCTCCGTTATGAAGAGTAGAAAATAAAATAGTGAAAAATTATTAAAAAATAAATAAATAATAATACAAAAAATAAAATAAATAAATAAAAAAGCCAGGAAAAACTCACACAATGTGCAAAGCTAACTAAACTTCATCAGTAATTTGCATAGAAGGCGATTTACTTTCAAACTAAAACAAGGGTGTAACAATTCCCTGTGAAAGCGTTTACCTTAAAAGTAAAAGTAAAGATAAAAGAAAACATTGCATTTTTCCACCACAAGATGGCGATAACCGACCATAGTATGCAGAGCTACCCAGGGCTATGTAAGAATCCTGAGTAGGCTATCAAACTTTCTGGGTCCCTAACCGTTATAGTAAAAGAAACATTAAACAATCTAAATACTATTGGTTACCCACATTTTTCAAATTCATAGAAACACCCACAGCAACAAAAAGTTAGGCATTGAGGTACCAGAATTATTTTCCGTTTTAACACAATTTAAATTGTAATGCAGTTTATAATATCATGGCCAAAAAGAAGAGTAAACATCATCAGCAATATGAACACATTAATATTGGGCCAATACTGTTTGAAAAGGGACTATACACCCCATTAATGCAAACAAAAATGTACGGAAAATGCAGTGGCTGTTTCTACCAAGCTAGGCTACCAAGCTAGGCTAACCCATGGCTAAAGACTTGGCTAATATTAGCAATGGCTAGTTTGTGCTAAAGATTGGCTAATGGCTACATTTGCACACAAACTGCTCAAAGGAAATTTAAGTCATTAAGCACTTGGAACTGAAATCATACTACAGATATTAAGCAATTGAACTAAACCCGCATATAACTAATATGTCACAAGCATTGTAGAGATACCCTTCCTTAAAAGATAGCTAGCACGAGAGTCACTTTAGCAATCTAGGCGGGAGGCTGACGTGCCACACACTGCCTAGCCTCCTCCACCGATTTTAACCATTGCTTCTCACCGTTAGGCAACACAATGCGGAGACGTGATGGGTATAGGAGTGATGGTTTAAGTCCTCGGTTGTAAAGATCAGACATGACCTGTCGATATTCCGCTCGTTGGTTTACTACATCAGCCGGATAGTCCTCATATATACGGATCTGCTGGCCACGATATTCAAGTGTCCCTCGCTTGCGTGCCTCTCGGATAATTAGCTCCTTAACCTGATACTTGTGAAGGCGCATTATCACCGGACGCGGTCTTTCTCCCTTCTTGGGCTTGGGTGCCAGACTGCGATGAGCCCTGTCGATTTCCGGAGGTGTTGGCAGCACCTGCTGCCCGAAGACCTCGCAGAGAAAGGATGGAAAGAATTCCGATGGCCGAGTCCCCTCGACCGACTCCTCCATGCCCACCACGCGGATGTTGTGTCTCCGGCTGCGCCCCTCCAGATCGCAGACCTTGGTGCGGAGATGTTCGTTGCTAACCTGCAAAGTTGAGCACCGTTCTTCCAGGTCTGTGACCCGCTGAGCCACGTCCTCCGCTGCTGTTTCAAGTGATGTCATGCGTTCTTCTTGTTTTTCCAATTTAGATTCCACTATCTGAAATGAGGATTTAAATTCGGCCGAAAGCCTTGCAGTATGGTGATTCAGCAGGTCAGTAATGCTATCCAAGGTCAGGCTAATCTCCCCTGTATCCTTTTTGGAGCTTTTACCGGACTTACTCGCCATCGTATGTTATAAAAAAATTTAAAAGTGTAAAATGGGATATAGAACAACAAAAATATTAACTCATAGGTAGGTTTTAGTCAAAAAGTGTGAACGGTTTCGTGGGAGGCTACTGTCCTTGCGACTACTCCATAAACCCGCCAACCGGAAACCCCAGTTCATCTTTTTATGTTTGTATTTTTATGCTTGTGTCTCAAGCTCCCACACCCTGATCTTATCATACAGATGTAACATTATCATATCATCTGTAAACTAATTGAGCATAAAATTCACAGTTTAATTAATGTGTTGTTTTTTGTAAGACATGTAGATCAACTGTAGGGAATCTAATAGAGCTGCTGATGGAGATTTGACACATACTATCCTCTAAATATGAATGTCTATAAGGACACAGAGTGCTTGGTCTCAGTGCTGTGAACTGGGGAGAGGTGGTGAAACAGTAGTCCTGTGGGACTTTGGACTATCAGCATAAAGTCTGTTCCTGCTGAAGCTCAGCTCACCACTGACATGAAAACAACAACAGGTCTCTGCCTTTCTTCTCTGTTTTCTTCACCAGAACGTGCCCTACTATGATGAGAAAGGCCCTTGCATTGGTTATTGATAAAGTTCATGAGTGGTTTTGTTATGGTTTTACAGGCTGGTTGCTTTTGAATCATAGCATATTTAATGCTTAAATGTTGTTGTTTCGATTTGTGTGTATACACAAGTATCAGTTATTGTTGTTATAATAATAATTATTATTATTGTTATTATTGTAACATGCTAGAGTGTTGTGCTTCTGTGCGTGTGCCTGCCATCATGTTTCAGTCTGACTGAATGCACCTGTGTAGTGGCACAGGGCCATCTAGTGGTGACTAAATACTCAACACTGCGCCTTTTCATTAACGGCAAAGAGCCAAAGAAAAGCCTGACTCCTGCGCAATCTCTACATTAATAAGAATAAGATTGATAATATTCATGATTATTGTTATTGTTATAATTAATAATAATAAGGTGTATATTTGTGCTGTTCATTTGTAGAGAGGCTCTCCCTCTGCTGCTCACAATAAGACTTAGTGAAGTGTGTGCCAAGGCCGTGTGCTGTAGCAGACGCCCCAAAGACAAGGGCATGGACATCACTGGTCGCTTAGTGACCACTGCCACACAGTCCAATGAGGTGGCTACTGCCAGTGAAGTCATAGTGTTACAGCCAATGAAAGCCAGTCAGGCTGTATAAGGAGACACCGTTTAGCTTATGCCCAGGAAACGATGCTTCTATGTCTGTTACAGATCATGTATGTATTTGTTTAACATATATCAAACTAAACTTAGTCTACGTTAAAGCTGTGTTAAAGCCAGTATATAGTTTGCCCGGCACAGCTGTGTGACCATGAAGAATAACAAGGACATTGGTGGGTGATATCTCCAGTCAATGAAACAATAGACATTTACATTTGTACACACACACACACACACACAAACACACAAACACACACACACACACACACACACACACACACAAACGCAGATATGTCTGAGGTGGTGAAAGCAAGGTTCTTCTCTGTTGGAATATAAAGAGAGGCATAAAGAGAGAGAGAGATGAGTTAGCCAACGTCAAACTCTTAGCTTAATCCTACATACTGTATATACCTAAGAGGTAGACCAGAGGGGTTTAGTCTGAATGGAAGTAATCTTAGTCTTTTACCAGCGGTTGTGTTTTCATTGATGCACATTTGTAAGTGTATTGTATGTATATGTGCCTATTTACAATATAGATGATGCTGATGAAAATAAGGTTGTTTCATTCAGAAATTAGTCTGTGTTGAGAGAGTTAAAGTCTGTGTTGGGGAGAGTTAAAGTCCTTGTTAGTCTGTGTTGGGGCGAGATAAAGAGCTAACAAGCACCGCCACGGTGTAAAATCAGCTCCTCTGGCTACAATATACCCCACACTTTTACCCCGACGATGGGCCAAATAGTCCCTGCATTACCTAAAGGAACGTAAGCAGTGCCTGACGGCCTGGACAAGACAAGCATTAAATATCGCTCACAGCTATTACTTGGATATTACTTTCATGCTTGATCAGGTAATTGTGACAGGGCAAATGACATAAATGTGACTGTCATGGCAGATTCAAAAGATGAAATTAAGTTGACTAATTTGGGTGGTCAGAGCAGAAACTTGGGTGAAATGTTTCTGTCAGATTGAAGACAGTGAGCCGCTCACAGATACACCCTTATAACCCACTCAGACAGAGAGGGTGCCAACCAAGGCTGGATCTAGAAGTGTGCAGTTCTCTCCTATGCAACACATTCTTCCCCTGACCCAGGCTCCCCCTGTTTTAAGTGCACACAGGCTCTGGAGTTTCTATTAATACTTCTTGACCTGTTCGTCAATGGCAGGAAACACAGAAAGACATTTTTTTAAAATTGTCTTTCAAGCGGTGCTCTGGTTTCACAACAGAGTGGAGAGAAAAGGGAAAAGCTGAACTTTTCAACTTCTCACGGTTCAACTGAAGAGGGAGTTAGCGGGTTTCTAGGAGCAGTGAAGGAGTCAGGCCGATTCAAAGCATAGCTAGCATTAGTGTGCCTGCCTCTCTCTCTGCCTCTCTCTCTCTCTTGGGGAAATAAAGAGCTCAGCCCACTCCCTCTCATTCCTGCCATGTGGCTCACTTCTCGCTCTTGCCGTGTTGTGGCTTGCCGTGCCTCACACATCACCACCCAAGGCTCTAGAACGGATGTGCGCACACTCACGTGCACACGCGCACGCATGCACACAGACACATGCACATGCACGCGCACACACACACACACGCACACACACACAGGCACGCACGCACACATGCACGCGCACACACACACGCACGCTCAGACATACACGCAGGTGCACACCCACACGTACACACATGCTCGTCTTGACTGTCTTCAATCAATCACTAACCCAGCAGCTGGGTTACAGAAAACAGTAAAAATAACCCAACTAAATGACCCAACAGCCTCAACCCAGCGTTTGGATTGAAAAAACAGGAACCACTGATGTGTCCCAGTCCAATCTCAGCAAGCAGTCTGAGAGAAAATAACTAACTTTAAATGGGAAAGACTTTGTAGGCAGCTACCAACAGGTAAACAAATGGTTAAAGGTGGTTTCTGCCATTCTGGTGAAAGGTTGTTGATATTTGAGTTCAACAGCCAATCAAATTATACCCTACCTTTCTATGTTCCTGATTGGCTGGGATCATTTATGGCTTGGTTTGAGCCACTCTGTTTGCCTCCCAGAGTCAGGACTGTACAAACATAATTCTTTTTTGGGGGGTACACAGACAGACTGTTAGAGGACTGTGAGGAGCAATTTGAAAGTATATTGGAGTAGAACTGTGGACACACCTTTAACAAGGCTGTATTTGTGTAAAGATGGCTTTTCTGGGAAAGGACTAAAAAACACATCTACATGTTTTCACAAATGTTCTTCAATTAAATCACACATAAAAATAAATGTGCACATATATGTACGTATATTAAACACAAATGCATATGGGAGAAAAGGAAAGAGGGGGGGGGGGGTACTTATTTAGTATTTGACCTTTCTGTACTGTAGAAAGAGATGAGTGGGAAAGAAAGAGTTAAACATTCATGACAAGTTCATATATTGCCCTTGACACACCTTAAACTCCGAACAAGTCCAGCCAGTTCTGTACAAGCAGTGTCTGAGCTTCAAGGAACTTGATTTCAGTAAAACAAGCAAACGGCACCTCTTACTCTACTCATACAGGTTAAATTCACTAAATACAACTCGAAGCGCCTGAGATTCAAAGGAAATGGATTCTACTACATTAAAACAGACGGGTGAAATTTAAAACACACTGTAAGTACCTTTATTAAATTTGTTTGTGTATTGTTAAGGCTGGCTTGTAGGCAACATAAAAGAAGGGAGAGAGACGACAAAGCTATTTTTCTAAATGATGTTGGTATTTATTAAATCCATACAAAAATATAAAGCAAAGGAACACATGTCTAGAGGTTTGATGTCTGTAAGGATAGGTGTTAGTGGAGTGAGGGTGGACAGGAATGGATTGTAAGTGTGTGTGCATCAATAAGAGGAATGTATAGAATGAGGTGAGCTGAGAGAGAGAGAGAAAGAGCCACAGGTGTGTACAGGTGTTTTCATCTCCCACCCGTCCCCAGGTGTGGGTAATCAGTCAATCATCCTCCCCACTGCGGCCTGCAGGCCACTACAAAGTCTGTAACACATATATTCAGTATGTTTATTGTTTTCCTTGCTTTTTGTGGATACTTGAACTGAAAATGGAGGAAATAATAGTTTGATGGTTTGACACCTTCACCACTCTTTCATTTTGGGGGGGGAAATCAGATTACAGAGCTTGAGGAAAACATATTTTGATATGTTGAATCAGGGGCGTTTCTAGCTGTTGAAAAGGTCAGGGACAAAGTCAAGTTTGTCTGGGGCTTGTTATTTCTTTTTTCTTTTTTTGAAGGGAGATTGGCATTGGTAGGTTGGGGATGAATATTTACCTAGATATTAAGATTACATGCATGACAAAAAAGAAAAAAAATGTGTTTACTTTTTTATATTTATATCGCCTTGTATGTGTTTTGTTCGTCAAGTTTTCTTTGGCAATACATATTTGTGTGGTCATGTCAATAAAGCGAGTCAACTTTAAATGAGTGAGAGAGAGAGAAACCCTCACATGACAAACTTAGCCGTCACCGTAGACTAATTATTGGTGTAAGGGCTATCTAGCTTGGGCTGCTATATAGTCACGTCAGTAAATCTTTTTTTTCTGGCATCAACATAATTTAATACATTGTAATGGTAATTCATTTCATACCATACATTGGAGATCCAGTCTTAGATTTGATCAATCAGGATTCAAGTTGAATCGTGTACAATGGTGGCCATTCCAAGGGAGACAAAGCCTGAAGTTCCACTCATAGCTTCACCTCAGACTCATCTGATTATCCATTGAAGGATTGCTGTTAAATGCACTCTGAGAATTAGGGGTGTACTCCTATATTCAACAGGCCTTGGAGACAAAGCCCTTTGATTTGACATGGGGGAAGGTAGTGAGACCACTTGTCACACCTCACTCCTCAGGATAATCTCTCTTCTCTAACCAGAAATTATTACATTCTATCTTAAGTCCAAATAAAAGTAGCAATAACAACTAGGTATAATATACATTTAATTATTGACTATGGCATATCCTTAATAACTATAAATCTTAATTCTGGTTCCTTCAATTGGTACATGCCCAATGAAGGCTACATACCCTCACTCAGTGATTTACCTTGAGGTTTCTTCTTTAAATAGCCAAGAAGGCTAGATTGCTAGTGTGTGTGTCTGTCTGTTTATCTCCTCTTATGGTGTGTGTGTGTCTGTTGGGTTTATCTCCCCCTATGGTGTGTGTGTGTCTGTTTTGTTTATCTCTTCCTGTGGTGTGTGTGAGGGTTCAGAACATTTGAGGTCTGGGAAGTGAGACACTTAGTTTACTTCACTCTTTTTGTAGATGTATCCTTTTAATATCATATCATTATGAGTATTAGTTTAAATTGTGTCACAGACTTGGTGACTGTTTATTCACTAATGAATCCTGTGAGATTGTGGCCTGTGTTCGGCAGTCAGTAAACTCCCTAACAGAGCTGGACCTGCGTCACAATGATACTGGAGATTCAGCTTCTCTCAAGTTTAGTCCCCACTGCAAACCGCAGGCTTTAAGGCTGGCGTCATAGCTCATCTTACTATTCTTAAATTCCTGTTTGGGAATGTAATACTTCCCCCTTATGTGCCGTGGTTCTGCTTAAGGTTCCTTCCTGACTAACAGGGAGTTTTTTCTTGCCCGTGTTGCCATTGTGCTTGCACTAAGGGGGTTTCAGGCTCTGGGCTTTGTAAAGCGCCTAGAGATAATTGTATTGTTATGGCGCTATATAAATAAAATTGAATTGAATTGAATTGAATTGAATCATAACCATCAGAACTTAAATATTCACATATTCAGGATTTAATTAAAATCCTGAGATCTCCATGTCTGCCACCACAGTATGTACAGAATGCATATCTGTCAGGCAAGGCAAGTTTATTTCTATCGCACATTTCATACACAGAGGCAAATCAATGTGCTTGCCATGAATAAGAGTCGAAGGAACATCCAAAGTAGAGATAAAGATAAGTGGAGGGATACTAATGTATTTAAAAGAGCATAATTACACAAACAGACAAAGTCCATTATAAAGTAGTGCGAATTTGATCAGTTGACAAGAAGCACCTGAGAATGGTTGATTTGACACTGTCTACAGTAAAGATGGAAATAAAGAGTTAAACATTCATGAGGTTTTTTTCCCCCCTTTGGTAGAATGAACACATCTTAAACTGCTGTGACTGAACAAGTCAGGCCAGTTCTCTTCATAGAGCGCTTGAGCTTCAAGGAAATGCATTCCAGGACAAACTAAAATCTCAAAACACACCGTAAGTCATTTTTACTAAATATGAATATGATTTACAAATGTGCAACATACATTTTATTTTGAGGAGGGTAGGATATATGTCTATGGGAATGCTATATTTTTATTTAATTGTTAATTGACATTTTTATCATTAGGTGATTAATTGGTCTCTTTCTGAGACACATTTAGTCATTCTGCCACTTTGTGCTGATGTACTTTGTTTATCTCCTCCTATGGTGTTTGTGTGTGTGTTGTGTATACCTCCTCCTGTAGTGTGTGTGTGTCTGTGGTGTTTATCTAGGTAATTAATATACAGCATAGAATAGCCAACTAGACGACTACTCCCACATTATGATACTAAATATAGCACACACACTCACACACACACACACACACACACACACACACACACACACACACACACACACACACACACACACATACACACACAAACACACACATATATATACACACATACACATGCACACACTATTCTGTTTATACAGTTGCCCAATACACACATATATTTATTCAGAGTCTTATTACACCAGTGGAGGTATTTGTATTGGATGAAACGTTGGGAACCTACAGTCTTTCTACTTGAATTGGTAGAGAGGGAGCGAATCAGTTCATCTTTCATAACAAGAAGAATATTTTTTTCTATGACACTTTCAGAATAGCATCATCTCAAGTGAAACTTGTCCAGGCAGTTAGGCAAGAGAGTGCCCAAAGTTATGGGCAATGGAATACAGGACATGTATTAGGCATTAAAGCTGCACATTTGTCCTTTTACTTTGTCCTAAAGTGACTCTCCAACTGCCGTTAGGATGAGTGTCTCTCAGGAGAGAGAGGAGGCTGTAGGTCACACTAACACACTCAGGGCCTCATTTACTAACATTGCGACCGCAGATTAAAGTGGCATCATGCAGTAATTCAGGGTTAGGGTTAGGATAAGCAGTTTTACCTTAAAATAACAGCTTTAAAAAAATTGGGGCGCTACAATGACTTTTAATATGGAGAATCGCTTCCGTGCCGTTGCCATACCAGGGTCCGTAGGCATATTACTGGGTTATGTAGGTTTGGCTGAAGCCGCCCGGTTTCTACTGTCTGCCGAACTAGTAAGTAGTTTATTTGCCGTCTTGCTTTGTCTTGTGTTGCACTTGCTTGATGTTTGACTGTGTTAGGACAGTTGTTGACTAACTAGTTTGTCATAGTGTCAAAGTAAGCACATTTCAAGAGGTTTCGCTAGTTTTAGCCGCTAGCATCTTGTTAGCGATTAGCAATTGTTCCGTAATGCTGCTTTAATATGCGCCTTTGCCATACCGCAGGGTATTTTTCCGCATTTTCCGTGGTATTTAGAACCTTATCGCGTAATCAGCGACTAACCCCGCCCATTAGTGTTAAATAGCGTGCCACTAAAATATCCTCGCATCTCCTCCCATCTCTTTTACGATGAACACCCACTATCCCTTATACCCTCCCAGCAGCGGTAATCTGCGCTTTTACTCAGGTGCGCCTCCTTTGGAAATACGGATTTATGTCTTTACCCGCAGAAATTACGCCTGAAATGGGCGCAATCCTGTTAGTAAATGAGGCCCTCAGGGTCTAGTAGATTGATAAAAGACTGAAACATGCACATATATTTATTTTCACTAACATCTTTCAATACAAACACATATACAAATAAATGCGCACACACATGTAAAATAAACACAACTGCATTGAAGAAAATAAAGAGGGGAAGAAATACCAAATCAGTTTTATCTTCCTTGATTCTATATTATTTGTCTGTACAATGGAGAGATATAAGTATAGAGGAAAGAGTTACATATTCACAAGATATGTTGTTTTGCCTTGATGCTAGGAACAAGTCGAACCAGTTCTCTAAATGGAGCGTCTGAGCCTCAAGGAAATGGATTTCAGAAAAACAAGCCAGTAAAACTCAAAACAAACTGTCAGTTATTTTATTAATTATAAGTTAGATGTCTTTTTTCCAAATGTACTTGGATTCTGGTAATACTGTACATGTAATTGGTAGAGTTGTATTCTACAGTAGTATTCGTTGGACAAAATCAAGCTTTTGAGAAGCCACCTTTAGGAACAGCATGTTGGATTTAATCTAATTGTAGTTCTAACATAATTTATATTTACATTATTCTTCAATTGATTTAGGAAAAGCTGATACAAATCTATTGCACTGATGTTTTTAAATTTAAGTCTTTATATTTTCATGATTTAAAATAGTTTTTCAATCTAACACTCATTTTTAATTGTCAGTATGTATCTACTTCATATTGTTCTAGCACACTGGGTCAATTCATATATGATTGCATAATCTTTCCCTGAGCTCTGCAGTACATGCAGTGATGGGCAAAGCAATTGCGCTGAAAACCAAATAATTAGAAGACAAGTTTGAAAACCAATGCAACAGCGATACCTGCTGGCCGTTTTGCATTAATGTTAAATGTCATGAAGTCAAACAAGCAGACTAAGAACAAACGTCAGTATAGCCTACTGAACAAACGTTGAAGCATAAGATATTGTTATACATTGCTTCATATCTGAAGTAGCTTATAAAAATAAAAAAGGGGAAAAAAGAAACTGCTAATATGTCTAGGCAGACCATACATTATGCAAATTGTAATAGATTAATAAATTACTGGTATTCCCTGTGATCAGCCTATTGATTCCATAATGTAAATCGTCTCATGCATGGGCTATTCTCCTATATATATTGCTATTTAATTATGTTTTTACAACTTTTCAGAAACTTTAGAATGCAGCATTTTGAATAATATGACCAGCTCTGGGTGTTTACCAACAACATAGATAATGAATCCATTCATTTATCAGCTACAGAAAAGAAAGGAGGCACTTGTGATATCAAAATTGCCAGGTATCACTTATTTTCGAAGGGAGGGGACATCATATAACATGTTGAACTGAACGACACCCAGAAGCAGTGTTTTGATACATCTGTGTTTCAAACATTCGACACCCCGTCAAAACGACTGTTTTGAGCTTCCCATCACTACCCATTCGTAAGACAGAGAAATTGCACTCCTTCTCATTTTAGACCTATCTTAATTACCGCTATTCTGAAAGACATTAGGCTACTTCAAATAGGAAAACACACAGCAGTTTAATTTAATTATATTTTATTGTATTGTTGTTGTCCAACTAATCTGTTCATCGTTGCTGTAGCAATGCAATGACAAAATATCAATTATCCAAAAATAATGAAGAAACATGTTTTTTCTTGCTTCCTTTTTTGACTACTAAAAGCATTGCGTTTAGTTTACTATATAACAATAGATTTACAAGTACATCCAAGGTTTAGGTTTTCTTGTGCTTTGTGAAATGTGTAAGTCTGCCAAGGTCATCTGCCAAGGTCACAAAGCAGTCTGCCTCTGTGTTGCCATGCCCAATATGGGCTGTGCAGAATAAGGTCATAAGGTCAACCTTGTTTTATGCCAGTATAACCTTATGTGTCTATTATCAAGAGATAATGCAGTCCAAGTATGGGGATACTTACCTGTTGCTCTGAGTATGAAGTAATATTTAGCCTTTTTCAGTCTCTTGATTTATTTGTTTAATACTAGCATCATCTAGTAAATGAACAAAATATATTTGTGGATTATACAGGGCTATAATGTCATTGCAGTTTTTTAACTAATTCTGTATTAATTTTTTTCTGTTGTTCTGGCCTAGTGCGACAACTGAAATTAATCAAGACGTAGAGGAGGCGGCAGGTTACAGTAAGACACTCATACCAGATTCTGCACTACACAGCTGTGTGACCATGAAGAATGACCAGGATATGGATGATCCTGTAAATATGAGCAGCACATCAACACAGACCAATGCAGGGTGAGTACAGAAAGCAGAAAGCATTATCCCTAGTATCCAATCACTCAAACTCAAACTTGCACAGAGACACACTCACACAAATGAGTTATCAGCTGTTAGTTTAAACAGGATTAATTCAGTCACACCAGTTGTGATATTCAATTACAGAGCCAGTACTGTAATGACTTTCCTGGTATCTTCTGTAGGTTATTGCACACAATACATTGCCCATTATTAATCTCTGAAGTGGTTAAGGGTCTTTTGTAGCCATTCATCATAATCGATGAGTTGTTGAGATCATTTTGAGCCTATGACCGTCAGTTGTCAGTGAGTTGATTTTTTGGGGAAAAGTCAGCTTGTAGTTTTGGTTGTAGCTAAATGGGACACATCATACGTGCTTGTCCCGATAAAGGCTCTAGGCCTGCCGCAGCTCCACCGGTGCCACTTAGGCTAGCTGCGGGGTCATCAGCCAGGGACCACCATTCACGGATGTTTCGCCCCTTATCCCGGAACATCTCCTGGTGGCGGGGCAGTGAACAGGGACGTCTCCAGGTCAGAGTACTTTGCCCTCTTCCTTTCGTGGGCTCCCTCCATCCCCTCCTCCCAAGACACAATCAGCTCCACAAGCAGCACAGTTCTCAGTCTTGGCCCACAGCACCACACCTGGCCTCAGTGTGGTGCTGCAGATCTCCCCTGGGAAGAAGAGCTGCCTGCCCAAGTCCACCTCCATTCTCCATTCCACACCTGATAAAAAGGGGAATTTCAATGAAAACACCAGTATGGTTAACGGTAATGTGGGTTTAATGAAAGCTCTTGAATCATTTAATCAGATAATACTTTGTGTTGTGTGTGATTGTATATGATACATTGCAGTTTGCACATTGACTCAAATGATGATTTTTGCACTTTCTCTTTGTTTTTATTTATTTATTTTACCCCCCCCCCCCTCTCATTTTGTTTATTGTTTATTGTTCAATCTCTCTCCCTCTCTCTGTCTCTCTCACTCACTCACTCTTTCCATCTCTCTCTCTTTTTCTCTGTCTCTTTCTCTCTGTCTCTCTCCCACTCACTCACTCACTCACTCGCTCTGTCTCTCTCTCTGTCTCTCACTCTCTCCATCTCTCTCTCTTTTTCTCAATCTCTCTCTGTCTCTCTCTCTCTCTCTCTCTCACACACACACATACATGAATAATTTCAAGCGTGAATATAATTATCACACTTCTTTGTGCGTGTCAGATTATTTTCAATATCATTAAATGACTGTCTGCATCAAGACATCATTTTGGTATTTTATGAAATGTATCCTGTTTTTAGTGAACATGAGGTATTTCTTTCTAGACCACAGACAAACAGACCTTCATCTCCAGTGCCCACCTGCTTGTCTATGAAGAGTGACAACTCCATGCGTAATCCTCCTGATATGAGCAGTGGGTCAGCCCCATCAGCTCTAAAGTGAGTAGAAGAGATTCAAGAAGAACATTTACAATTTGTAGTTATTCTCACTCACTGTGAGTGACCGACGCGGCACCGAGTGAGAAGGGAAATGTTCAACTTCTCACACTCACTCATTCTTTTTCTCTTTCTCTCTCTCTCACACACGCACTCACAAACAAAAAAATCAAGTATTGTACTTCTTGGGCATGTTAGATAATTTCCATTAAATGACTGCATCAAGAACATATTTTTTTTGTCTGGACATATACTGTACATGAAATTGTTTTTACGGAATTTATCCTGTTGTTAGTACTTCATATGAACATGATGTATTTCTAGACCACAGACAAACAGACCTTCATCTCCAGTGCCCACCTGTGTGTCTATGAAGAGTGACAACTCCATGCGTAATCCTCCTGATATGAGCAGTGGGTCAGCCCCATCAGCTCTAAAGTGAGTTACCAGCCTTTAGTTTTTAAAAGACATTTAGACAATGTGGTTATACTCTCTCTCAAACACACACAGACACACACACACACAGACACACACACACACACACACACACGTATAAATCGATTAAAGTGTGAAAATAATTAGCACACTTCTTGTGCATGCCATATTATTTCCTATATCACAAAAGGACTATCTGCGTCAAGGATACTTATTGTGTGTGGTCATATACTGTTGAGCAAAACGAAATCAGTCTGTGTTGAGACTTTCCATATATCTCGTGTTTCTGTGTGAGTTAGCAACTGTGAGGTCAAAGAAGTGAAACATGCCTTGTACTACTTCTTAGCACTGTCTCAAAGTAGTGAAGTGTATCCCAGTCGGCTCTCATGAGTGTCATAATACATTTCCTCCACCATGGGTTAAAATCTTAAGAACTAAAATAAGTTTCTTTATCAGTCACATATTAAGTCTGCTTCATGTTATTCCTCTGCAGTGAATTGAGTGCTGTTCTGACCCAGGACCAGTCCAGGTGTGGAGTGTGTGAGCAGGTACTGAGGGACCCAGTCATCACCACCTGTGGACACAGTTTCTGCAGGCAGTGCATCAACAGCTACTGGGAGCAGCCTGGACTACCAGGAGACCAAGCCTGTCCCCAGTGTGGAAAGACACGAATAACTCAACATCCTCTACAGCCTCGTCTGGATGAACACACAGGTATGGTAGAAATGACCAAACTAGGTAAGACAGAAGGAGCAATATGTATAATTTTAACCGAGATATTATTATAGTTGTGGCCTCCATTATAAGTGTAAATCAAAAGAAGATTATGCACACATACCACCTCAAACCCCCCCCCCACCCCCCCCAAGCAGACATCCACATCCTCTAAAGAGTGTCATCAAACACATGCATGCATCAGATAACCCCCACATACTTAATTAAATTAATCAGAATGGGCTGCCATCAGTCAGGATGTGGCCCAGACGTTTATTGAAAGGGTGCCAGGGCGGACTGCAGAGGTCTTGAAAAAGGAGGATCAACACTGCAAATATTGACTCTTTGCATCCACTTCATGTAATTGTCAAAAAAAGCCTTTGACACTTATTAAATGCTTGTAATTATACTTCAGTCTTCCATAGTAACATCTAACAAATCTATCTAAAGACACTGAAGCAGCATACCTTGTGAAAATGTATATTTGTGTCATTCTCAAAACTTTTGGCCATGCCTGTACAATGAAAGTCCTTATCAAAAGATAGTATAGATCAGTAGCATAATTCTGTGCATGCAGAGAACTTAGGTTAACTTTGGTAGCTAGGTTCGTGAGATAGATACATTTCATGTAATAATGAAAAACAAATAGGCCACTGCTGAGAACATTTCAGAGACAGATTTTTTCACGAAAGTAAAGGCTTTAGTTAGTTTGTTTTCACTCTAATGAAGAAGCCCAATTTGGATCGTCATCACAGCTCATAACATGGAAAATCAATGCCCTGTAGTGGATTTTGAGTATTCAGCAAGATGTTTTCATAAAACCTTTGTTGTGAACTAGCTAAGAAGCAGTGGGATAATTCATGAATGCATTATTATAATTTAAATGACCAACTATTATGTGTTACTACAACATCATTACTGTAACTGTTATTTAAAAGTAGGCTAGGTGTAGTCATGTAGGACTACAAATTACTTTGTAAATAATCACACACATCTTGATAGGAGAACGATTCCTAATCCCTGCTCTAGAATATCAGACAGGGTTTTAGACTGTAGCTCTACAGCAGATCAGATAATTACCATTTTAATGTGTAAGGAGCAACAATAAGTAAAAGCAAATGGATATTTGTGTCTGGTATGTCAATGACAATTTGGCTGAAGAAATCACAAATGACAATCAATACTGTGATTGATAATACACATGATACTAATAGGTTCATTTTTGTTCATTATAAACAGGTAATGAAGTCCTGAGGAGAGTTATAGATAAGCATAAAGCCAATCTGAAGAGGAGGTTTGAGAACATATCTGAAGGCATCATCAAACCAGGAGCTGAGACACTCCTCAATAAGATCTACACAGAGCTCTACATCACAGAGGGAGAGAGTGAAGGGGTGAATAAGGAACATGAGGTTTGGCAGGTAGAGTCAGCATCCAGAGCACAAACCACAGAAGACAGACCAATCAACTGCAATGATATCTTCAAGCCCTTACCTGGACAGGAGAAACACATCAGAACTATGATGACGAAAGGTGTTGCTGGCATTGGAAAAACAGTCTCAGTGCAGAAGTTCATTCTTGATTGGATAGATGGGGTAGCCAATCAGAATGTAGACTTCATGTTTCCCCTTCCTTTCCGTGAGCTGAATTTGGTCAGGAGTGGTCAGTATAGTCTTCACAAGCTTCTGCTTGACTTCCATCCAGAACTGAAGGAGCTGAAGAATGATGAAGAATACAACAACTGTCAGATTGTGTTCATCTTTGATGGTTTGGATGAGAGTCGATTACCTCTGAATTTCCAACAGAGCATGATATCTGATTTCAAACAAATATCGTCAGTGGAGGTTCTGATGACAAGCCTCATTCAGGGAACTCTGCTTCCCTCTGCACACATCTGGATAACCTCACGACCAGCAGCAGCCAGTCAAATTCCTGCTCAGCGCATCGATCAGATCACAGAAGTACGAGGGTTCAATGACTTACAGAAGGAAGAGTACTTCAAGAAGAGAATCAGTGATGAGAGTCAGGCCAGCAGAATCATCTCACACATTAAGGCATCCAGGAGTCTCCACATCATGTGCCACATTCCAGTCTTCTGTTGGATTGCAGCCACTGTACTTCAGCAGATGCTGGAACAGGACAACACCCAGGAAATCCCCAGAACTCTGACTGAAATGTTCATACACTTTCTACTCATCCAGATCACCATAAAGAATCAGAAGTATCAAAGTGGAAAACAGACAAATAAAGAGCAACTTCTGGAATCGCAGGAAGAAATTATACTGAAGCTGGCAAAACTGTCTTTCAAGAATCTAGAGAATGGCAATGTCATATTTTACGAAGAAGACCTGAGAGAGTGTGGCATTGATGCCAGTGAAGCCTCAGTGTACTCCGGCATGTGCACTGAAATCTTCAAGGAAGAGTCTGTGTTTCACCAGAGGAAGGTCTACTGCTTTGTGCATCTGAGCATCCAGGAGTTTCTGGCAGCACTTCATGTCTTTGTCTCCTACAGCAATCAGATGAAAACCATAGGGACATTTTTCTGCTTGGAAGAATCGCTAAAGTTTATAGTAACCAAAGTTTTGGAAAGCAGGAATGGACACCTGGATCTTTTCCTTCGCTTCCTTATGGGTATCTGTCTGGAGAGCAATCAGAGACTTTTGGGAGGTTTACTGAACCACACACACAACAGCTCAGAGAGCATTAAGAAAATGTGTCAGTACATTAAGAAGCTCAATAAAGAGGATCTCTCCCCTGAAAGAAGCATCTGTCTTTTGCAGTGCTTATCTGAAGTGAATGATCATTCCATGCATGAAGAAATTCAAGAGTACCTGAAATCACCAAAGGGCATCAAAAATAAATTGTCTCCTGCTCACTGTTCAGCACTGGCCCACATGCTTCTGATGTCTGAGGAGGTGCTGGATGAGTTTGACCTGAAGACATACAACACATCAGATGAGGGACGCAGGAGAATGATCCCAGCCCTGAGGTGCTTCAGAAATGCACAGTGAGTTTCACCATTTTGAATTTCATGCTCTTAAATTAAAAAATGTTCTCACAAATAAGGCATCAATTGACACCAGGTGTTTTTTTTAATGTTATTCAGCTCATATAATGTCTGTTGGTACAATGTAATACACCTACTGTTGCCCAAATATGAATATAAACCCATTCACCGTTGCTCTGCCAACACTGAGTTTAGTTCTAAATTTAGATCACTCTCCCAAGTTCTGGATAAAGTAATTACGGCTCACATAAAGGGGAGGCAGTTAACCACGTTAGTTAACAGGGTAAATAATTGTATTAAACTAACAGTAACATAACAAAAGCAAGAAAGAGTGTCCAGGGGAATATGGTTAAATGAAAAAGAAAAGAAGGGAAAATATGATGGGATGTTTGTTCTTCCTAGGTAGTGCAAGTTTGTACAATGAAATACACCTAGAGTAGTCCAAATAAATTATTCCGCAAAAGAAACGCTCTTTCACAATTTTTTGATGAAATGCTATATTATACAGCTATATTTAATATTTTTGTGTTCACAAAAGATATCTGTGCTTTGATCATGTAAATGTATTTTTAATGTTTAATGTTTGAAGTTTTACAAAAAAGTAGTGCATTGTAAAATGTTTGTTTTCCCATGCTGTCTTGTAGACTTGATGGGTGTAACCTCAACCAGATGTCATGTGAAACAGTGAAGAGATCTCTGCAGTCTGGCAACTCCTTGACACAGCTGGATCTGAGTTGCAATGCCCTAGGAGATTCTGGAGTTCAGATTGTTTCTGTGGGACTAACTAGTCCCCACTGTAAACTGCACACCTTGAGGTTTGTAGACTTCATTATATTGACATCATGTATTATCTGAAGCCTTAGATCACTGGGAGCGTTCCTGTGTATCATCAACAGTTGATCACATTTCACATGTGGGTAAAGCTCAGAATCAATGCAAACATGGTACCCTCTCCCCACTGTTTTACTTAAGTGTCTGTTCATACATTTTTTTATATTTGTGTATTCCTGAGGTAGAGTCCATGATTCTAATCCCATACACTTTTTTTCAGTGGCTACCAGATCATTTCAATTTGATAAAACAAGCATTATTTTTAGTTATGTAATTGTTCTTAATTATTCATGAGTGGTGCTTTCAGACGTTGCCTATTATACGCCTATTGCCTGCATTCCGTTAATACCGTATGTGATGTAAGTTGTAGAACACCATCGTCTCATTTCTGATGTATTGTGTTACAGACTTGGTGACTGTAAACTCAGTGGTGGATCCTGTGAGATTGTGGCCTGTGTTCTGCAGTCAGTAAACTCCCTAGCAGAGCTGGACATGAGTCACAATGATCTGGGAGATTCTGGAATCCGGCTTCTGTGTAAGGGACTCGTCAGTTCTTACTGTGAACTGCAGATATTAAGGTTGGTGTTAAACTTCATCTTACTTTAAGAAAATTCTTGTTTGAGAATCTTCACAAATGAAGGCCTTTCTGAAGGACATTAGCATCGTATCACATTATTAAGATAATTAAGAATCAGACCCCTTGCATTCTTTGGTACACATCTGTAAACCGTAATTTCCGGACTATTGAGGGCACCTGAATATAAGCCGCACCCACTGAATTAAAAAAAATATATTATTTTGAACATAAATAAGCCGCACATGTCTATAAGCCGCAGGTGCCTACCGGTACATTGAAACAAATTAACTTTACACAGGCTAAAATTAATATAAAAAGTAATACAATAGTGATGCATATTATTAGTTTTGCCAGTTACGATAAGTGCATTGTTGCTTTAAGAGAGCACAGTTGCAAGAGTCAATCAGAAATAAAGTAGTTCTTCCTGTTCAGGTAGAATGTTAGCTTGAAGACAGCGAGATAGAAGAAAGACGCTAGTTTGAAACCAGCCGTGGTGTATAAAGTACCCAAAAGCCATACTTAAAAGTAAAGATACCTTACTGGAAAATGACTCAAGTAAAAGTAAAAGTAACCTTTTAGAATACTACTTGAGTAAAAGTCTTAAAGTATCTGATCTTTACTGTACTTAAGTATCAAAAGTAATGTTCTGATATTAAATGTACTTACGTATTGATAGTAGAAGTACAAGTAAATGCTGTTAATAAAAAAGCAAAGGGTCAGAATTTTGAGAATTATGAAGTGTATTTCGACTAAAATGAGCATACTTATAAACTGGGCCTTATTTGAACACAATTTGAACACAATAGCAATACTAAAGCAGCACCGAAAGTAACAACCCAGTCATTACTTGAAACTGAAAAATGTTTTGTTCATCTTCAAACAAAACGTCCCAAAAAGCCATTATGAATTTTTTTTATTTTAATCTTTGTAACATTTTGTGAATGGGCTCCTGAGTATCCCAAGGTATGCATAAGGCACAACCTGAGAGCAATAACCTGGCGATCTGATACAAAGCCATAGCATTACATCAGGATCATCAGTTTTACAAGCAAGTTATCGGTACAGTGACTGTGAAATACTTTCAGCAACATGCACACACATCCCTTGAACAATAATGTTACTAGCAGCTATTTTGCTCCACACTGCTACGTTTCTGTACTGTAGATTGACACCATCCTAGCTAGCTAGCTAGCTAGATACCTCGCCAGAGATGGAATAAAGAATAAGAATAAATAATATTTGTAGGTTATTAGCTAGCTTGAAATATTATATACAGATCTTACCCAGCGGTGAGAGAACATGACTAGTCTACAAGGTTGGCATTTAATGAAGAGGTCGTGGGGTTTCTCATTTTTTGATTGAGACCTGTGTGCTTTTGCTTCAATTATTGTTATGTCCCCTTCGTTGTTGATCTTAATGTTTTGGATATATCCTTCCACTGCATATTGCAGTCCATTTTGCCTTGATCTGGAGGATATCGCGGAGATATTACTCCAAAAAGAATCACTGACACTGTCAGACAGTATAGTGCATGAACGAGTTCAAAAGACGTAGCAACAGTAACTAAGAGGACGGGGCTTTTGCCAACGGTCAATAACGTGCGCTAGGACCGCTGATTCGCCAAACCTGCTCCGACGTTGGTCTCGTCGCTCTCATGATTATTTTTTTTTCTAAAGATGATTTGATTTTGTAACGAGTAAGGTTTCAGGGGAAATGTATCGGAGTAAAAGTATCAGTTTTCTTTGCTAAATGTAGCGAAGTAAAAGTAAACGTAAACAGAAATATAAGTAGTAAAGTAAAGTACAGATATCCAAAAAAACGACTTAAGTACAGTAACGAAGTATTTCTACTTCGTTACTATACAACACTGGAAACCAGTGAGCTAAAGAACTTGAAAAGACTGGATTTGTATCATTGTAAACTTTTTTATTTTATTTTCTAAAGTGTTTTGAATTGTGTTCTGTCTACGCCGGTAGACTGTGGTTATTTTAACATTAATTAAGTTATTGAGAGATACTGAAATATCGCGTGAAGCTAAGCATCCATGCTAGCATCCTAGCTCCACAAAGCCACCGTAAACACAAAGCCACCCTATACAATCACAGGTATCATAATCCATAAATTAGCCGGGTCATTGTTTTAGCCGCAAGGGAAAAAAGCGTGGGAAAAAAGTAGCGGCTTATAGTCCGGAAATTACAGTAGACAGAAACCCATGTCATTTGTGATTTTAGTCACAGTGCAGTTTGTTTTATTAGTTTGCCTTAAATTTTTAATCTTCTTATTGAGCTCACCAGCAGAGCCCTGTAGGACTCTTGTAAAGTTGGTAACTGGCACTGATTTTGCACGGGAGAAAGGGAACACATGGATTCATCCAGAAATTCACAATAACAAACAAACAAACAAACAAAAAATCCTGTTATGCATATTGCCTACGATCCTGATGTCAGTGTAGTCCACAATAGACTGTCCCTTTAGCTGTTTTTAATCACATCCTCCCTGTACCTCTACTGTGCTTAAAGATGACTGTCACTCTGGGGATCACTCTCTCTATCTCTCTCTCTCTCTCTCTCTCTCTCTCTTGCTCGTTATCTCTCACTCTCTGTTTATCTTTCTCTTTCTCAGGCTGTCTGGTTCTCTCATCTCAGAGGAAGGCTGTGGATTTCTGGCCTCAGCTCTGACTTCAAACCCCTCCCACCTAAACGAGCTGGATCTGAGCTACAATCATCCTGGAGAATCAGGACTAAAGCTGCTATCTGCTAGACTGGAGGATCCTCACTGTAAACTGGAGACACTTGAGTATGTACAGAGAATCTGCACATGCAGTACATCTGTAGTACAGAGAAACTGCACATACATGATACCTGTAGTTGCATTATTACCCCTTTCATCTGAAGAATCCAGATTAATGTGTTTCATAGTCTACTTTAATTTGAAGACTTAGAAAGTAACGGCATGTCATAGACAACCTGGTGGAGAAGCCTACATATAGAACGTGATGGGATTGGAGAGGAAAGCTTTTAGTTTACTGTTAGTATGATGGTCATATAAAACAGATGGAGAAAAACAGATGGATAGCCTGGTCAGGAGATATGCATGTACTGTTGATACACAATCTGTGCTACTTCAATCTTTTAGTTAAGTAGGATGAGCATGTACATGTGCAAACTAATGGACCAAAAGAGATGCATGGCCTTGTCACGAGATTTGCATGTACTGTTTATATACTTATAATCTCAAATGTATTTATCTCTCTCTCTCTCTCTGTGTGTGTGTGTGTGTGTGTGTGTGTGTGTGTGTGTGTGTGTGTGTGTGTGTGTGTGTGTTTTTTTTTTCTCAGTGCGGACCACTGTGCAGAAATCAGACTTAGACCAGGTGTGCGGAAATGTAAGTCCTCGGGTGTTTCTCCAAATGTAGTTAATGAGATGCCTTCAACCTGCACTTGACAGAATTAGTTGTGAAAATGAATACAATAAAAGATACATTTGTTGGTTATTTCAGTTTTGACAAAATCGAAAACTGACTCTGGAACTTGGCTGCTTGGCCCTAATGATCTGGACGAAGTTCACAAAACACTCAGTCAGTCTAAACATTAAATTAACTCTAAGGTTTTTATTTTGAGGAAATGTCGTTAGATGGCAAACATTTGTGACAGCATACCCGTACAATTGATATAACAGATAGAATTTCACTATATATATTTTTTTTTTACATTGGATGTAATAAAAAATTGGGTTACCTTCCCACAAAGTAGTAACTGCAAATGTAATAACTAGGCGACAGTTATTCCATTTGCTCTGAAGTTATTATGTTTGTGGAATTACTATGTTTAAAAAGATTTGTATTACGTTAATGGGAGTAACATATGTGTGTGTGTGTGTTAGTCAGCAGCAGCTGTCACTCCCCATATTCTGATGATGTTGTTCTCTCCTCTCTCCTCTCCTCTTGTCTGCAGATGCCTGCGAGCTCACACTGGACCCAAACACAGCAGACAGACGTCTCTCTCTCTCTGAGGGGAACAGAAAGGTGACACGTGTGAATGAGGATCAGCCGTATCCTGACCACCCAGAGAGTTTTGACTGGTGGCATCAGGTGTTGTGTAGAGAGGGTCTGTCTGGACGCTGCTACTGGGAGGCTGAGTGGACTGGGGATGGGGCAACTATAGGAGTGGCGTATAAAAGCCTCCAGACTAAAGGAGAGAGTGATGACAGCGTACTGGGATGTAATGACAAGTCCTGGAGTCTGTACTGCTCTCCTCACAGTGACTATGCCAGACACAATAATGAACACACTACCACACCTGTCCCCTCCTCCCGCTCCAGAAGAGTAGGAGTGTACCTGGACTGGCCGGCCGGCACTCTGTCCTTCTACAACGTCTCCTCTGACACACTCTTCCACCTGCACACGTTCCACTCCACATTCACTGAGCCCCTCTATCCTGGGTGTAGGGTTTATTCTGACTCCTCAGTGTCCCTGTGCCAGATCACATGACCTCCCCATGCTGCAGGAACACAGGAGTCACCCACTCCTATTCATACACATGTGTGATGCTGTGATGCTATGGAAATAGTGATATGTGTATTCTGTTTATACACCGCTGCCACCACTTTGATGATACTATGCAAATGGTGATGTTGTATTTTTGTATATTTTGTCCATCTAAATTCAATATGTGGGTTATACGAGTTATTCAGCAATAATATGATGTATGCTGCTCTCTGTAAGGTTTAGTTATTTGCTGCATTTGTCTGAACATTATGCACTGGTCTGGGGTGCATTTGTGTGTGTGTGTGTGTGTGTGTGTGTGTGTGTTAGGCATAGTTATTGTGCTATATGCGTGTGTGTGTCTGTTAGGCATAGTTATTGTGTAATGTGTGTGTGTGTGTGTGTAAGGCATAGTTATTGTGTATTATTGTACATCACTACATAACATTCTGAACTGGTTTAACTTGGCTGGCGTGTGTAGAAGCAGATGGGTGCACACATATTGTGGTGAGATGGTGAGAAGGAAGCTTTGTCTTCTCCAGCATCCTCAGATGTGTGAGGCCTGTTATATTTTTGCTGCCTGTATTTAGGGACTTCTGTCCCAAGCTATTGTAGTGCCTCTGCATACTCAGCTGTTAGATTAAGTTATATTATCAGTGATGGAGATAATTTCCATACACTGGTAAGGACTTAAGAATAGATGAATCAAGTGCCTTGTATTACTAGTGAGTGAGTGAGTGAGTGAGAGAGTGAGTAAGTGAGTGAGTGAGTGAGTGAGTGAGTGAGTGAGTGAGTGTGAGTGTGAGTGAGTGTGAGTGTGAGTGAGTGAGTGTGAGTGACTGTGAGTGTGTGATGGAGATAATTTCCAAACACTGTTAATGACTTAAGAATATAATAATCAAGTGCCTTGTATTATTAATTACCTTGTATGAATTATGTGCTTATGTAAGCAGGAACATGGCTTTTCTTTGTTTCTGTGTGTGTGTGTAACTTAGATTATTAGGTGCCACTTAATCTGCAAGAGGTGATAAGAAGGGTCGAACTGTGCTTCTTCCGACCTTGTGCAAAACTGCCATCCTTGCAAGACAGGGAGCCCTGGACGTCAGAGATCCACCACGTGGTTATCCCTGCTGAACGCTAAACTTCTGTCTATATACAGTAACCCTTGTGCGATGTATTTAATATTGCTTCACTTTCATCCTTGTGCTGTGAGTGAGTCCGATTGCAATTGCTGCTGTCTAATACATATATTTATATGCAACTCTGGAGTCCTGAGGTAACTAGAGCGAATTTTCACCTATCAATCAGCCTGTTTGTTTCTTTTCTTTTCTTTCTTTGTTTTTGCACATGGATACTCTAAACCCCCTGGTGGTGGGTTCATAAATTGCAAGCCACTGAATTTTTGTCTCCATGCTGCCTTTTTGTGCCTAAAGACCCTCGACATTTAACCCTTTGACAATGTGTGTGTGTGGGGGTGGGTTCGTGTGAGAGGCATAGTTATTGTGCAATGTGTGTGTGGTTCCTGTCCTCTGTGTATCTGTTGTTTTCTGCACATGCAGACTGGTGAAAATTAAGAGAAGTAGGACAGAACCTCACAGCAGTGAAGAGTGATGTTATGGACACACTGAAGAGTCGAGTAAATCACATATAAAAATGTGCTTTTTTCCTGAAATAAAATGTCTACATAAATATATTTAGAGAATATAACTTGGGAGTGGCTTTACGGTGATGGATGTTTCTTCATTATTTGAGTTGATTGAGGTTTTGTTTTTCTCTAAAGCCAAAACAGAGAATATGAATTGGTTATTTTTCCATGTGTCAACTTCAAATGCATGAATGACTTAGCCATCACATATATTGCAGTAGTATAGTAAATAAGGTTGCATTTCTACACAATGCATCACTGTAGCATGCAGGTAGATGAGTGAGGGCAGATGTGAGTTTGTCTCCAGAGTGACTCTTCAGGCAGGTGTTGGAATGAAATGTGTTTCATTTCACGTTTAGATGGAAAGCTGCTCCTGTGCTCTGTGGCTTCTCACAGATCATCTTCAGAGTGATGTCAGACATGTTTTCTCTTCAGACATGACCATGGAGAAAATACATCTCTCATACAAGCTGTCATCATTTCCGTTTTATTATGAAAGACTGATTGTATGTTTTTTTTGTCCTTGTATGCAGCAAAGAATGTGTTGGCAGTCATTTTTATAAGCTCTTTTGCAAAATCAACATTCTCTCTACTCGCTCTCTATTAGATAGTCTGAGGAACAATGTAAATTAATTACACAGAAATATAAATAAACTACACAAATGTCTTCAGACACAAACTACATGAGGGCCTTAAAAATGACATTCATTTTCAAATAGAGAAAAAAATTATCATAGAGATGCTGCATGTGACAGACTATCCAGCAGTATGACTGTTTGGGTACATTTACAAATAAAGTTTTACACAAACAACAAAGAAAACAGTGTTCATTTTACAATCTTAAACGCAGTCATTATCATAATCATCATTGTTATGTTTCACAAATTATCTCCCACTCTCTCCAAATTTTACAAAGAAAAAACAAGGTTTTTTATCTTCTCAATGAATGTCAGCAAAAGAAACTCTTTTGATCAGTCTGCTGAATGGCTCAAGTCCAGTGAATAAAGTGCAGTTCAGGCTGTTCTCTGTCCACAGACACACCTATTTATGTCACACTTTCATCAACTGTTCCATCATTCAGCAAAGATTCGCTGTACTGAGACTCTTAGTGTTCTGCTGAACTGTGTGTGTGTGTAAATGTATATGTGTGTGTTTGTGTGTAGTATCAGTTTGATAGGCCACATAATATTCTTAAGCCAGGCTTCTCTGTCTGGGTTTGATCCTCAGGTACAGCTGTGAGAGAGAAAGGGAGAGAGATGAGCTCCATTATAAGCAGTGATACTGTAACACAGTAATATCTTCACATTGATATCTACAAGAATAGATACGAATACTCTACAGCAGTGTTTCCCAAACTTTTTACAGTCTCCAGCTATGTACCACCCCACGCCCCATGCTGTCGCCGGCAGGTGCATCCTCGATAGTAGGCCTTCTACTAGTATTAGCGGTTGGTGTCTCTCTGGACCGGGGATTAACTCTTTTGAACCATTTATCCATTTCCGTGCAGCAACCGGAATGAGCTCCCGCTTCTCTACACAGGGCATCAGCGAGTGGAATTCTGATGAGGGAGCTAAGGAGTTGTTGCAGCTAGGGAGTTGTGCCTATGTTTTGACTAACCTACCTGTAGCTATTTTCATATTTCGCTGAACACTACAATGTATACATGAGTGTATTTTTGGCATCGCGACTCGGCTATTCAGACTATTTAAGATGTCATGTCTATTTATAGGTCAGTTTGAAAATGTAATGGGCTGTATCACTTTAAAAATGCAAATCACATTTTTTTTTTTGCGTAACTCCTACGTTCCTCTGCGTACCTCTGGGGGTACGCGTACCCCAGTTTGGGAAACAATGCTCTACAGCAATCGCACACACAGACAGACACACTGACCCCCAGCAGGTTTCGGGGGATGTAGCCCTCCTTGTCCCCACAGCGGGCCCACCACCACTGTGTCTCCTCCTGGTCCTCCCTGCGCAGAATGGTCATGCAGTCCCCCTCCCTGAAGGACAGCTCGTCCTCAGCCTCCACCTCATAGTCCCACAGGCCATACACCACCCCTCTGTTCATGATGCCCATCTTCTCCTGAACACCTGTAAAACACACACACACACACACACACACACACACACACACATGAATACACTCAGGCCATACACCATCCCTCTGTTCATGATGCCCAGCTTCTCCTGAACACCTGTAAAACACACACACTCACATACTGACCGTAGAAGAACTGTGAGCACTGGGCATATCCCTCCTCCATCTCCTCACACACACACACAAGCACACACACACACACACACACACACACACACACACACTGACCGTAGAGGAACTGTGAGCACTGGGCGTATCCCTCCTCCATCTCCTCACACTTGTCGGCAGCCGTCTGCATGTCGCTGTGGGTGACGGCAAACATGGCCTCAACGGACTCAACCAGGAACTTACACACCTGCACATTATTACAGGAGGCAGCACAGTGCAGAGGGATCCTGGTCGGGGAGAGAGAGAGAGAGAGAGAGAGAGAGAGAGAGAGAGAGAGGAAGGGGAAGACAGCAGGAAGAGAAATGGAGAGAAAAGCAGGAGAGAGGGGTGAGGGGGAATGAGAGGGAAAGAGAGAGAAGTAAGTAAAGAAGGAGAGAGAGATAGAAGGTAGGAGGGAGAGAACAAAGGAGATATGAGATGAAAGAATATTGCAACATTATTGTCCCAGTACCAGGGGTGTAGTGGCCAGTGGACGTGGAGGAAAACCATTCCACCAGACTGGCATTGATGCTTATACTCACAACACACACACACACACACACACACACACACACACACACACACACACACACACACACACACACCCTCTCCCCCTCCCTGAAGGACAGTTGAAGGGGAAGGGTCCTGTGGCTACACACCACACATGAATACACAAGACAACAGCTCCTGTCCAGAGAAACAGGGAGGACCAAGCAACCAAGAGGAACAACAGTTAACATAATCACACTGGGTAGAGGCCAGCAGACAAACTGATACCAGCCGCTTCTTTGTTTAATACAGAGGACACTTATCTCTTCTTTTTCTAATACAGAGGACACTTATCTCTTCCCCTCTGCATGAACACTGGCGTTGCTTTCCGGAACAGCAATGTACACCGGGCCAGATAAATGCAACCACTATGGTCCACTGCAACTAAAAAACACACACATTAAACGCACGCACGCACGCAGAGCACAGTTACATCGACATCGACATCGACATCTCACGTCTATGAAATAAGCTAGTTAAAGGGAACCTACTGAGCTTCAGCTGACATGGAATGCAGAACAACGTGAGGAGCAGCCGCTACGTAGGCCATCGACTCGCTAGAAACAACACAAGAACAGTGTGACCAGCCTGCCTTAACAAACCAACAGGTGTTCATGCATGAGGTGGAGAAGGGTTAAAAGCACACCAGTGAGCAGTCCTTGATGGACACACAGCGATCCACAACACACATGATGTTAAATGTGGAAACGGTACAGCAGCCTTAGACAGCTCAGACCTAATGACGAGTCGTCTCCAAAGGCACGACAAGCAAGCAGGTGGAGCTGGAGTGGCGGCTGACAGGTACGCAAGGAATCTAGAAGTGTGCAGTTCTCTCATATGCAACACATTCCTCCCCTGACCCAGGCTCCCCCTGTTATATGTGCACACAGGCTCTGGAGTTTCTCTTAATACTTCTTGACCTGTTCGTCAATGGCAGGAAACACAAAAAGAAACGTTTTTAATAATGTCTTTCAAGCGGTGCTCTGGTTTCACAACAGAGTGGAGACAAAAGGGAAACGCTGAACCTTTCAACTTCTCACGGGTCAACTGAGGAGGGCTTTAGCGGGTTTCTAGGAGCAGTGAAGGAGTCAGGGTGATTCAAAGCATAGCTAGCATTAGTGTGCCTGCCTCTCTCTCTGCCTCTCTCTCTCTCTTGGGAAATAAAGAGCTCAGCCCACTCCCTCTCATTCCTGCCATGTGGCTCACTTCTCACTCTTGCCGTGTTGGTGGCTTGCCGTGCCTCTGTTGCGCTCCGGCCCTCAGCCCCACATATCACCTCCCAAGGCCCTAGGCACACACACACACACAAGCAAACACACACACACACACACACACACACCCACGCACACACACACACGTGCACATACACACATGACAGTCTTCAATCAATCACTAACCCAGCAGCTGGGTTACAGAAAACAACCCAGCATGACTTAAAATAACCCAACTAAATGACCCAACAGCCTCAACCCAGCTTTTGGGTTGAAAAACCAGCTCTGCATTATTTGCAGCCACCACTGATGTGTCCCAGTCCTGTCTCACCCTGTAGTCTAAGAGAAAATAACTAACTTTACTTGGGAGAGACTTTGTAGGCAGCAACCAACAGGTAAACAAATGGTTAAAGGTGGTTTCTGCCATTCTGGTGAAAGGTGGTTGATATTTGAGTTCAACAGCCAATCAAATTACACCTTACCTTTCCATGTTCCTGATTGGCTGGGATCATTTATGGCTAGGGTTGAGCCACTACGTGTTTGCCTCCCAGAGTCAGGACTGTGTACAAACATGATTCTCAAGGGGGGCACACAGACAGACTGCTAGAGGACTGTGAGGAGCAATTTGACAGGCAGTATATTGGAGTAGAACTGTGGACACACCTTTGACAAGGCTGTATTTGTGTAAAGATGGCCTTTCTGGGAAAGGACTAAAAAACACATCTACATGTTTTCACAAATGTTCTTCAATTAAATCAGACATACAAATAAATGTACACATACATGTGCGTTTATTAAAGACAAATGCATATGGGAGAAAAGGAAAGAGGGGGGGATACCTATTTAGTATTTGACCTTTCTGTACTGTAGAAAGAGATGAGTGGGAAAGAAAGAGTTAAACATTCATGACTATCATAGTATCGCCTCGACACACCTTAAACTCTGAACAAGTCCAGCCAGTTTCTCTACAAGGAGTGTCTGAGCTTCAAGGAACTAGATTCCTGTAAACCAAGCGAACGGCACCTCAAACATACTCTTACTCTACTCATACAAGTTATAATTCACTGAATACAACTGGAAGCGCCTGAGATTCAAAATAAATGGATTCCACTACATTAAAACAGATGGGTGAAGTTTAAAACACACTGTAAGTACCTTTATTAAATTTGTGTTTTATTGTCCATGTATATTGTTACGGCTGGCTTGTGGGCAACATAAAATAAGGGAGACAGACGACAAAGCTAGATTTCTAAATTATGTTTAAGCAATATAGTACGAGTAAAATAAAATAAAAAAAATAGTAAAATATAAAGAATAGGAAAACATGCCTGGGGGTTTGTATGGATTAGAGTGTGGATCGGGCCAATTTTTCTGTCCGAGTCCGGCCCGCGTCCGACAGCCATTCAAATATTATGTCTGCACACCACCCAAGCCCGACTGAGTCAATGTCTCAACTGTTCATACTAATGACACATTTACGTACGTTTTTTATGAATAGCCTGCCTTTATTAAACTCGGGCATCAACAGATAAATGTCCTGGGTCGTGTATCCAACCTCTAGTATGGATAGGTGTTAGTGGTGTGAGGGTGGACAGAGGGTGCGCATCAATAAGAGGAATGTATAGAATGAGGTGAGCTGAGAGAGAACGAGCCACAGGTGTTTTCATCTCCCACACCTTCCCAGTATGTTTATTAAATCTGTGTCACAGATAATGCAGTCCAAGTATGGGGATACTTACCTGTTGCTCTGAGTATGAAGTCATATTAGCCCTTTTCAGTCTATTGATTTATCTGTTTTAAACTAGCTAAAACACCCTCTAGTAAATGAACAAAATATATTTGTGGATTATACAGGGCTATAATGTCATTGCAGTTTTTTTAACTAATTATGTATTCATTATTTTTCTGCTGTTCTGGCCTAGTGAGACAACTGAAATGAATCAAGACGTAGAGGAGGCTGCAGTTCACAGTAAGACACTCAGACTAGAGTCTGCTCTACACAGCTGTGTGACCACGAAGAATGACCAGGACATGGATGATCCTGGAAACATGAGCAGCACATCAGCACAGACCAATGCAGGGTGAGTAGAGTTTACTCTCTCAAACACAAACTTGCTTAAAGACGCACTCACCCACACACACACACACACACACACACACACACACACACACACACACACACACACACACACACCAAACGCATATTGAGATTAAATGTAATTACAACTGCCAGTGAAGAAGAATTCCCATCAAATAAACCTTTTACAATAACTGGCTGGGATTAGAGTGCACTTCGGCAGACAATCCTCTCTCTGTCTCATGCAAGTACTCACACCTAAAAACCTCCTCTAACCAATATAACAACTGCCCAGCCATAGATCTATAGTTTTAGTTCAGGTTAATTGACGACCCTAAGTAGTCTGTGAGCGCCTCAGCCACAACCACTGGCTCACTCAGTCTCAGACACTCCTTTACAGCTTGTTTTTATCTCGGTTAAGTTGTTTGAACTTCAATTAAGCATGCAGCCCTAGTCTCAATACCCGACATCAGCCAGCAATGTCCGATCCATTGCTTTGCCCCATTTGCCAGTACTGTTTGTACGTGCCTGTTGTCCACTTTTCTGCCCCTCTTACTCTTGCTACAGTATTAGCTCACTAGTCCACCCATCAGAATGCTTGATTTAGAGAGCTGATAGTAAGAATGTTTGGGTTGGTAGCTGGCTGTGGGTCTGAGATCTCGTGAGAGCGATGTCCACTGACATTTATTGCAATGTTTTTGCACAATAAGTAAATCCATGTGAACCTTTTCTTCTTCTTTACTTACGGTATATGTTGAAGGAAAAATATAGTAAAAATATTGGATCGTGAGTTGTAACATGTTATTCCCACAACTACCACACACACACACACACACACACACACACACACACACACACACACACACACACACACACACACACTCACTCACTCACTCACGGGATGGGAAGCTTCAGCCTTTACCTTACCAATCCTCCTTCATAACAGTCTGTGTGTGTGTGTGTGTGTGTGTGTGTGTGCTGCATTCTGCATTGGTGCAGATATTGTTTTATAACGTTAAGAGTGAACACATTATTTCATTCCACAGAGAAATTAGTCTACATTGATTGGTTTCTTATCACTCCTTGTGTTTGTAGACGACACACACACAGACCTGCAACTCCAGTGCCCAGCTGTCTGTCTGTGAAGAGTAATCAGTCCATGTCTGAACCTCTTAACTTCAGCAGTGAACCAGTTCCATCAGTTCTAAAGTGAGTCGTTTTTATACAAGCTATTCAAACATTTCAGTGTTGTCACATACACACACACACACACAGACACACAGACAAAGACACACTGTTGTGAAAGAGGATTGGATCAGATAAAAAAGCTGATCTATAACAGAGCAAAGGTATAACCTAAACTCCATAATGGAAAACATGTAGAGGTGTATCTGTTATAGAGATAGAGAGAGAGTGTGTGTGTGTGTGTGTGTGTGTGTGTGTGTGTGTGAGTGTGTGAATGTGTGTGTGTGTGTGTGTGTGTGTGAGTGTGTGAATGTGTGTGTGTGTGTGTGTGTGTGTGTGTGAGTGTGTGAATGTGTGTGTGTGTGTGTGTGTGTGTGTGTGTGTGTGTGTGTGTGTATGATTCATTCATTCTGCATTGGTGCAAATATGGTTATCGGATATTTGTGATGAGTAAGTTATATATTTTGTTTGACTAGCTCTTGTAATGATTGCGGTTGACTAACGTATAGGGAGTCATATTATGCTCAGAGTTATTAGTTTAAGCTACCACCGTCAACTCTGCATGGCGATTTTGAATCATATTAATCCCTTCATGTCGCTAAGACTATTATACAGTAATATACAAATCATGCTCAGATTATTAGGCTACATAAATCGGTATTCTGTCTGCGCAGAAATGAGTATTAGGCACCTGTAATGTAATTAGGCTTCTAAAATGTACGCAAGCCATGTTCACTAGCCATTGTCTATGATAGATGGGCCATCAGCAGTGACATTTGGGAGGGGCAATCACCGGTGTGTTCACACCTATGTGATCAATATTCATTGTGTAGGGACACTGGTTTTGGAGAAGAAAAGTTTACTCTGAAGTTACTAATATTTTGTAGTGAAATCACGCACACTTTCTGAATGCTGAGAGAGAGAGAGAAAGAGAGAGAGAGAGAGAGAGAGAGAGAGAGAGAGAGAGAGAATTTAGCCAACATCAGTTCATCTACAACATCATACATTTTGCCTGTTAATCCCTCTCTTCATCTCTCACTAACACACTTCAGCAACCTACACATTTAATTAAGATTGAATTCAACACTAACAGGTCACAGATGCAAAGACCTCCATCTCCAGTGCCCAGCTGTGTGTCTATGAAGAGTGATCAGTCCATGCCTGAACCTCTTAACTTCAGTGGACCAGCACACCATGACCCAGAGTCAGTTAACAGTTTACAGATTTTATTATTTACCAGATTTATGCACACACTATAAATGAAATTAAAGGGCATAATTTCAGGCTGCAAATGGACGTGCAAGCAAACACTCATATACATGCGCACACACACACACACACAAATAATCAAGGAAGCACAGAATGCTTCAAAGATATGCGCACACACACACACACACACACACACACACTCACACACACACACACACACACACAGAGCCTTATATACAGTTGCACTCCGATACAGTCAATATTCTGAGGGTGTGAGATGACAGGTTTTCCCTTATTATCTTAACTACACCAAAACATTATCCATTCAATTTAATGATCATTGCCAGACTGTTTCCTTTATCCTGTTCTTCCTAAGTCTGCTTCATATTGTCTCTCATTACTGAGTCATCTGATTCAGTATGTTCACATCTTTGCTTGAATGGGGCCTAATGTGTTTTAGTATTTCCATTCAAAAGTTCAAACGTTTTTTTCAATTATATTGTTATTATTATTGCTTTAATATCATTGCCATTAGTACATGAACCTACATTATTTGAATATGGGTTTACAGAAAAGGTGTTCTTCACCTTCTCTGCAGTGAATTGAGGTCTGATCTGACCCAGGATCAGTCCAGGTGTGGAGTGTGTGAGAGGGTACTGAGGGACCTAGTCATCACCACCTGTGGACACATGTTCTGCAGGCAGTGCATCAGCAGCTACTGGGAGCAGCCTGGACTACCAGGAGACCAAGCCTGTCCCCAATGTGGAAAGACATGCAGAACTCAACCTCCTCTACAGCCTCTTCTGGATGAACACACAGACATGGTAGAAAGCATCAGACACCTGCACACTGAACACAGACCAGACAGAAGGAACAAACCAGGTGAGGGTTTCCTGATGTTTATACTTTTATGAAATCTGATGGAGGAATAGCTTATAAGACAGTGGTCAGGAACCTTTTCAGCTGGCAGAGCCATACAAAAACAGTGATACAAGGTTTATCTTAAAGAAGCCAGAAAAAATATAAATATAATTTTAGACAAGTTATTATTCTCATTGCTATTATTGTTGTGGCCTCCATTTTGAGTGTGAAGGCCCCGTCACACCATAACGTTCTGGTCAACGTTCTATGACGTTAGAGGAAACGTTGGTAATCGTCCATGGTCGCTGGTATAGCACCAGAAGAGCGTTGTGTGAAAGCTGGTGAACGCTGTAATCATCAGTAATCGTTGGTGATCGGCGGAGAACGCTGGTCCGAAAATACATTTTTGAACATGCACAAAAGTTCTCATGGAGACCAGCGTTCTTCAACGTTTAATTTAAACGCTGGAGAACTTTCGTGGAACGTTTTATTAACGTTTGCATACATTTGGCTATCGTAGTCAGTCGTTGGGTAGGGTAGACTGAGTACAGTTGATGCACCCGAAATGACTTATGTTCGCAGCAATCCTGAGACGTGATTTTTAGTTTGGACATGCCTACTAACGTCCTGTTAGATCCCAGGAAATTTGAGCACCTGACCCATCTCTTGTACAAAGATATCGGCGAAAGTTTTTTCACCAAGGAAAGATCTTGATTTTATCATGTCCCTTCTACAATTAATATGTTATTAACCATACGTGATCAACAAACGCAACTTACATCATTGCAAACGTTATTCTGTGCACTATAAATCTACATATTCCATGCTATCATGTCATGCAAGGTCATTGCATAATCTAGCGAAAAGCGGAGTGGAGGGTATATATGCTTGCTTGAGCCCAGCATGAAGTAGATGTACTGAACTTGAACATAGCTGAGCACTGTTATAGCTGGTGCTGTTCCATGGCAGATGGATATGATATGAAGACTCTTGTGACATGGACAATGTGTGTGGATGTGGGGATGTTTTCTAATAATAAACATTGAGAAACACAAATTCAGTGTCAAATTTAAATCATTTATTTTAATAACATAAAACCCCAGGAATAACGCCCGTTATTTCGTAAATCACAGTAATAATAACAGTAAATCTTCGTCCGAAGACATTGCTAGTGAAAAAGGCTTTGTATTCTTCTTACTTTCAGCAGCATTTATCATCTTCTTGCAGCAGCGCTAGTGGCAGAAGCCCCCTTCACACCTTTTCGTCGTCTTGGCGGCATGATGTTCACTGTTCAGATCAACTGAATCCACTATGACTTTCCAGCGTTTTACACCCTTTTGACCATAAAACCCACACGCCAGCAAAACGCTATTCTGTCATTATTCACACGTAAATCACAAGCTCAACACGGTTGTCTAAGGTTGACTTATCGTTTGTCGCGCTCCAGTGACACGTCAGCACATGTTTGTCGCTCACCAGCGACACGTCACTTGGTCGCTGTCACATGTTCCTCATGCTTGAGTCCCACGCTAGTCATGTGTCAGTCCTACGCCATTCTTTCGTTAGTCACACGCCAGATGTGTCTCCCTCGCCCTAGAATGTTTGAAATTGAACGATTAGAAAGTTCAGAGAACGTTGACCAGAACGTTATGGTGTGACGGGGCCTTAAGTCCCAAGAAGATTATGCACACATGCCCCCTGCACAGCTCTCTCCTCATACACATATTCATAAGTCCATTAGGGCTGGAAAGATGTCTTTCTGGCTGTCTTCCTGTCAGCCATTTTTAACTTCTCAAACAGTTAAAATAGAATGCTAACAATGTTTTGAGTTGAGCTTTGATTTGTTAATTTGACTTGGATATGACCTAAAGATCATCACTTTATCACAACAGAAATTTAGAAGGTGGAATTATTTTAAAATCAGTGTTGTAGTGGGAGTGTAGCACCCCGACCTCCGGTATGAGCATGTGTGTGTGAAGATACATCAGTCACACTGATACAGGACCGTATAGGTTATGAGTTACAGCTATAGGTTACCCATAGACTTGCACTGATAACGAAGAACACATTTATGTGCTTTTATACACAGAAATTACATTCGATTCGAACATCAAAGTTTTTGAATAGTGTTTGGTTAAAAGAGATGTAGATTGGCCTATACCAAGATGTGTGCTATGGTGAGATTGGTTTTACAAACTGGGAGAAGTTAATGTTGAATCTAAATGGTCTCATCCCGCTAATGAAGAGGGGACGCCATTCCCTTGCGTCCTAGAACCACTACACCCCTGATAAGAATGGAGATTGAAGTATGTAGGCTACTCATTACTCATGGCACACAGTTTAAAGCTAAAATGAAACAGAAGCATGTTTTGGGGAATAAACAAACAGTCTGTCAATTTGGAAAAGCCCTGTTAAAAGACATAACATAGTAAACACTGTTGGCTTTTATATGACAATTTGATGCAAATGGAACTGCATATTTTGTTTTATTTAACCCTTATGCTATGTTCCAGTCAAAAATTACAATTTTGAAACTTCAGTCTATAAGAAAAGTTCAAGGGTTCATTACTAAGCTGTTCTACAATACTTGAATCTCTCCACCTAATCATTGTTTTTATGTATGTCTCTAGCTTTACCTCTATTACCTCTACTTGAATAAATTACAGTAAGATTCAGTTTTTCAATATTTAGACGGTCGTATTTGTACCTAAAAGTTGTTTGTTTGACTTTTTTTTGCTTAGATTTTTTTAAAGTTACCGAGAAATAGACACTGGACAATGTAAAAAACACGTTATTGTATCTGAAAAATAAATCTGAGGGGATTTGCGAGGTGTCTGAGCCAGCTATCTAATGTAAGCATGCTACTACCCACAATGTAAACAGCTTGCTAGCGGCGTGATTGGTTTGTTGACCTGTCAATCTCACTATAACGTCTTCGTTATCAACACAACCCCATGCGCCAGACTCTTCCTCCGTCATCCGTTGGATCAACATATTGCAACGGACACGTCTGAGCTTGGCATAAGTCTCCTCACTCCCTTCACTTGTTGTCTGTTCTTGTCTTGTATGGACTCATCTCCGTGTCAAGCTCCAGACTATTAGCTCCCCGTGTTTAATCCTGCTCCTTCGTCAAGCTCCTGACTATTTTGGTTCCAAACCAGCAAATTCAGCTATGTTGGATCGCGACATAAAGGAGTCACAGGCAAGGGCTTTGTGAGAAAAAACGGTAGAAGTTTACTGTACAAAAAGATAATACCAAAAAAAACAGTTAACAAAACAAGGTGGTTACAAAAGTCAAAAAGGGAAAACCTCACGTTTGCTTGCTTGATGTTATGAACTTGCCTAGCTCCCGTGCCCGAAGTACAGGTCACAAGACGGGCAAATAAAAGGGTGAGTCTTAATTACCTATCCTAACTAACTAAACTAAAAATGTTCAGAAAAATAACCACCAGGTAAAAAGAAAACAATATCAAGAATATTTACATAATTTAGGCTGTGAGTTTAAGTTTAAGCAAAAGTAAACAAACGAAAGCTGTGGGTGCCAGCTTCTGTCTCTGCGTGGCAAGAGAGAGAGACCCTCCATCTTGGAACGAGACGGTTTTATACTTGTAGGCCGGCCCCAGTAATGACATGACCACGCCCAGTCTCCACCTACAGGAAGAGAGATTGCACAGAGCAGAGCAGGAAGCAGAGCAAGGCCAAGCACTATGTAACACCCCCTCCCTTAAATAAATTAATTGGGACATACTAAGCATTAAACTATTTATAAATATTTACAGAAATAAATAAATGCGGAAAATACTCATCCAACCAGTTGAATTAAATCTCCAAAGAAGCTTCAAATATTTCAAGTGCATTTACCCACAATTTATTTATATGCAACAGGTTTTTTTCCAAAACACAGGTTTTTTTTGTTTTGTTATTAAGCTATACGTGCAAAAGGCGCAATTGAAAGTATGCGCAGGACCACGCATTCGGGAACTATGCACAGAAGTGTATCGCAAGGACTGAAACACACCAAACGCATTTCAAAAAACGTATACCCTTTAAAATCGCCTTGGCAAAGGGCAGGGGGCAAAACAGCTGCAAGCGCACCAGGCTGTTTTGCCCGGCGCCAATGAATCGGAGCTGTGTGCGCAACCTGCCTGGGCCGAGTGTGACAGTGATGAGCGGTGCGCGTCCGTGCCTTGCGCTGAAAAGTTGAGAATATTTCAACGCGGCGGATAAGAGGCACACACGAAAGGCGCGCTGTACCATAGGAAACAATGGTATTGCTAGCGTCACTGTTAAATAAAGTATTCATATATTTTATCATGAATTATATTATGCATGAATGTATGAACTAAAAGTTCTTACTCCTATATGCTGTGCCTAAATGTTCTGTAGGACAAGCTGTTCTTTTCCTCAGGAACATTCCTTAACCAAAGAAGGCCTTAAAACCAAGTGTATGTGTAATGTTTCTTCTAACTGTCTTCATGATATCACTGCACCTCCCTCCCTTCTGGATTTAATGTATACACACACATTCAATAAAGCTGGCTGCTGACCAGAGGGAGACAGAGAGAACTGGGGGACATTTTGTAGCACAACTTGTCGTTCTCTCTCCTCCAGGCCTTAGCAGTCTGATTCACAAATGCTCATGGTTGTGGTGTCTTTCATTTAAGAAACATAATAAATGTTAAGGGTTATTCCCTGACAGTCACACTTTTAGAAACGCGTTTGGTGTGTTTTTAGCCCTAGCTATGCGCGGGAAAGTGCATCTGCCACAACGTTTTCACGCCCACGAATGTGTTGGATGTTGAGGTTAAAAGCTTGCAATACGAGCCTCCAGTGCATTAAGCGTTGGTTGCGGTTACGCATCCGGTCGAGAAAGGTTAACAGGTTGTGATCTGTGTACACTTTCATCGTCTGCGCAGCACCACCAACGTAGACCTCGAAGTGTTGAAGAGCCAACACAAGCGCAAGGGCTTCCTTTTCAATCATGGAGTAAGCACGTTGATGGCAGTTAAACTTACGAGAAAAAAAACAGTAGGAAACAGGCCCAGCACTATGTAACACTGCTCCTTCGTATCCCAAGGTTTAGGTATTTTAGTTTTTTGGGAATTTTGTTCCTAAGTTTGATTCCTACCATGGACTTTTGGGATCTTTTATTCTAAAGATCTTCTGAGCGTTGTGTATTTAGTTCCTTATACGTTTAAGTGCTATCTCCAGTCAATTGAGTTTACATTGTGACTCCGTTTGCCTGTGAACTGTTTCTGGCTGACTCATAATAAACTATATCACCGTAAAGTTTGTGTCTGGCCGAATCAAATGTTAGAAAAAAAGCATTGCCAGCATTTATATGAAGCTGATCAATTATGACCAAGTCAAACCATGTTGCAAACTCAACATGAGGGTTAAGATTGGCTAGACCAGTAGGAAACTTCTGGCCTCTGGGCCATATAACATTTACATTTACATTTACATTTAGTCATTTAGCAGACGCTTTTGTCCAAAGCGACGTACAATGGAGAGAACAGTCAAGCTAAGAGCAATAAAGAACATGGTGTAACAATAAATACTACTTTACATAAGAATTAGAAAAACGACCTAGAAAGGAAAAAGAAGTGCAGGAATGTAACTGCTGAAGTGCAAGTTAAGTGCTAGTCAAGGTGCCAGTTAGGAAGGAGGTGCTCTCTGAAGAGTTGGGTCTTCAAAAGCTTCTTGAAGGTAGAGAGGGACGCCCCTGCTCTGGTAGTACTAGGCAGTTTGTTCCACCAACGTGGGACTACAAATGAGAATAGTTTGGATTGCCGTGCTTGCACGGACTGCAGTGCCAAACGACGCTCACTAGACGAGCGCAGCGTCCTGGGTGTGACATACATTTACACAGGACAATGAAATGATATACATTTAATCTTTGACAAAAAAGCTAGTATTATAATTAAAATAATATAAAAATAATAATCTGCAAATACTCACATAGCTCTTGGTAGGAGAGAGATTCCCCATCCCTGCTATAGATTATCAGACAGGGCTTTAGATTGTATACAGTAGATCAGAAAATGACCATTTTAATGTGTGAGGAGCAACAGTAGTGAAAATCAAATGGATATTTGTGTCTGGAATGTCAATGATAAGTTGTGTGAAGCAATCACAAATGAATCTCAATTAAATTCAATGTGATTCATCAAACACATGATAATAACAGGCTTTTTTGTTTTGTTATAGATTTTTCATCATCTGATGAAGTCCTGAGGAGAGTTATAGAGAAGCATAAAGCCAGTCTGAAAAGCAGGTTTGAGAACATATCTGAAGGCATCATCAAACCAGGAGCTGAGACACTCCTCAATAAGATCTACACAGAGCTCTACATCACAGAGGGAGAGAGTGAAGGGGTGAAGAAGGAACACGAGGTTTGGCAGGTAGAGTCAGCATTCAGAGCACAAACCACAGAAGACACACCAATTAACTGCAATGACATCTTCAAGCCTTTACCTGGACAGGAGAAGAATATCAGAACTGTGATGACCAAAGGTGTTGCTGGCATTGGAAAAACAGTCTCAGTGCAGAAGTTCATTCTTGATTGGATAGATGGAGTAGCCAATCAGAATGTAGACTTTATATTTCCCCTTCCTTTCCGTGAGCTGAATTTGGTCAGGGATGATCAGCATAGTCTTCACAAGCTCCTGCTTGACTTCCATCCTGAACTGAAGGAGCTGAAGGATGGTGAAGAATACAAAGACTGTCAGGTTGTGTTCATCTTTGATGGTTTGGATGAGAGTCGATTACCTCTGAATTTCCAACAGAACATGATTTCTGATTTAAAACAAACATCATCAGTGGATGTTCTGATGACGAGCCTTATTCAGGGAACTCTGCTTCACTCTGCACACATCTGGATAACTTCACGACCAGCAGCAGCCAGTCAAATTCCTGCTCAGTACATCAATCAGGTGACAGAAGTACGAGGGTTCAATGACCCACAGAAGGAAGAGTACTTCAGGAAGAGAATCAGTGATGAGAGTCAGGCCGGCAGAATCATCTCACACATTAAGGCGTCCAAGAGTCTCCACATCATGTGCCACATTCCAGTCTTCTGTTGGATCGCAGCCACTGTACTTCAGCAGATGCTGGACAAGACTAAAGATATTCCCAAAACTCTGACTGAGATGTTCATACACTTCTTGCTCATCCAGACCAGAAGGAAGGATCAGAAGTATCATAGTGGAACTAAGACGGATGAAGAAAAACTTCTTAAATCTCAGAAAGAAATGTTACTGAAGCTTGGAGAACTGGCTTTCGATAATCTAGAGAATGGCAATCTGATGTTTTATGAGGAAGATCTGAGAAAGTGTGGCATTGATGTCAGTGAAGCCTCAGTGTACTCTGGCATGTGCACTGAAATCTTCAAGGAAGATTCTGTGTTTCACCAGAGGAAGGTCTACTGCTTTGTGCACCTGAGCATCCAGGAATTTCTGGCAGCTGTGTTTGTGTTTCACTCTTTTGTGACTGGGAACCCTGAGGCTCTGAAATCCCTCCTCAGTGAAGAACATGAAAACAGTCCATCTCTTTTATTATCTCTTCAATCAGTTCTGGGCTTCCAATCTCAAGATCATCTACATGTGTTACTTAAGAGTGCCATGAATAAGGCTTTGAAGAGCAGGAATGGACACCTGGATCTTTTCCTTCGCTTCCTTATGGGCATCTCTCTGGAGAGCAATCAGAGACTTTTGAAAGGTCTACTGAACCATGAATACAGCAGCTCAAAGAGCATCAAGGAAATATGTCAATGCATTAGGAAGCTCAAAAGGGAAGATCTCTCTCCTGAACGATGCATCAATCTTTTCCATTGCTTATTTGAAATGAACGATCATTCCATGCACAACGAAATAAAAAAATATCTAGAGTCACCAAAGAACATCAAACAGAAATTGTCTCCTGCTCACTGTTCAGCACTTGCCCACATGCTTCTGATGTCTGAGGAGGTGCTGGATGAGTTTGACCTGAAAAAATACAACACATCAGATGAGGGACGCAAGAGACTGCTCCCTGCTGTGAGATGCTACAGAAGGGCACGGTGAGTTTCTGATGTAGATGGATAAACTGGATAAACAAAAAATATGTTTATTCCACTACATTATTGTGCATAACTGGCTAATTCCTGTATACAAGGAATTGCAGTAGTCTAGCCGGGAGGATATGAAGGGGTGGATGACCTTCTCAAGATCTTTGGATGACAGGAAAGACTTGATTTTGGCAATGGTGCAGAGTTAGTAGAAGCTGGCTTCGACTACTGCATTGACCTGTTTGTCAAATTTAAAGGCCAAATCGAATATTACACCAATGTTTTTGACTTGGGGCTTCACCAGAGTAGACAGATTGCCTAGGCTGCTGGTGGTCAGTTTGATGGAGTCAGGGGGGCCGAATAATATAACTTCAGACTTATTCTCATTTAATTGTAGGACATTTTGTGCCATCCAACACTTGATGTCCTCAAGGCAGTCCAAGAGTGTTTAGATTTTGCCGATAACAGTAGTCAAAGGTTTCACACATATAGTGGTTACTGGTCTGGACAGATATGTGTATTTCTTGGATTGATCTACTAATCTAGCTATATCCAAATGAGCCACAGTCTTTCAGTGAGGCCTACTGTAAAACAGTATGTAGATGTAAGTATCTGGTGGAGTGTGTGCATGTGGTGAATAGTGTTATGCCATGGTAACTATCAGTGGAGGAAACATAGGGCTTCTTGCATTTATATTGTAACAGTGGAAATGTAGGTTCAGGTGCCAGGCAGGCCCAAAATCCTGCCACTTAACTAAGTTGTGCAATTTTAATGAAAATAGTGAAGACAAATAAGGAGAAAAGCTCAGAAGTCTGATTCAAGTGTACATAGTACCCATTTACTAAATAATCCAAAAAATAAGCACACAATAAAAAAACATATACCTCCCCTTCAACGCAAGTCAAGGCAAACGCAACAAAAACATTAGCAACTTCAATGCCTGTAACCCTGTCACCCAAAACACAAAATAAAACAACCCAAAAGAAAAAGTCTGTAGGCTTTGTGTGAGCCTGTGATGGTGTGTGGGTGTGGGTGTGTGTGTGTGTGTGTGTGTGTGTGTGTGTGTGTGTGTGTGTGTGTGTGAATGTTTATGTGTGATTATGTGGTGTGGAACAGCTTGAGAGTCAGGAAACACGAGCAAGGTGTGTTTGTTTAGAACTCACGGTTACGTCATTGGCCATCAAGGATCTGTCAAGGTCCGTACGAAATAGAACGACTGGTTTTTCGGTTCAGGTTGGCGAGATGATACACAAACAATTGTGTTGTAGGTCCATGAGAGATTTCCGGGTATTCCAAACAGCTCACTGAAGTGTCAGTAGTTTTCTGCATGGGTTGGGAACACTTCTCCGGACCACGAAATCCAAACACACTTTGATGGTAGGCTGTAAGAAGCGTATCCCGGGTATCGGATAAGTTAACAACATGCGCAGATAACTTCCGAGGCGTACATCTATCCATGAAGTCGCTCCTTTAGGCTCAAAACTATTTAGTTCTCCTTCTCTTAGCGTTTTACTCACTCTTGTCCCAGGCTATGTCTATGTCTGTGTCTGTCTCCGTGTCTCTCCCCCATTGATTACGCCCTATATGCACAGGAGACACTCACACAGTGACGTGACACTGACGTGACTGACATTGACGTGAATTGGAAGTTAACGAAAAGTACGAAGGATAAAATGTATTAAAGTGGAAGGATTTAGCACTCTGCTACAATATGCATGGTCAGACAGTTTATTCAGTATGAGAAATATATTTCATAATTATTTTAATTTTTTTTTTACTTTATTTTTAAAGAAACAAAGATACAATGAGACATACATACATACATACATACAGTACATGGAACAAAAAGTTGGTCACCTATACATTTATACTGACAATAACAGATCAATGATGATCCTGTGAGGTCACAAACGCAATCCATTTTTCCCAATACTGCAAAAATGTATCAAACCGTAGATTCAACGAAAAAGTCATTCTCTCCATATTTTGTCCATCAGTTACAATATCTATCCAGTCAGTCTCTATTGGAGGTTCGGCCTGTAGCCATTTTTCGTGTTACAGCTTTTATTGCTGGCTGCTAGTAATATCTTTAAGAAATATTTGTCTTGCACCATGTGAGCTGCGATATTGCCCAAATAAACTGTAGAAAAGGAACAGTCAAATCCATCTCCAAAAACAGTCTGGATTACTTGTATTACCACCTGCCAGTATGGCTGAATGGCTGGGCAGCTCCAAAATATATGGAAATGATCTGCCAGCTGTTCTCCACATTTCCTCCAACATAGACCCCTTCCTGCCTCACCTGTTTGTGCACATTTAAAATTTGGGGGTTATGAAATATCTAATCCGCCAACAGAATTCCATCCAAAGACCCGAGCTGGTGGAAGTGGATTGCACAGAGCAGATATTTGACCAGTCCTCCTCTGAAATGACAAATCCAGATTCTTTCTCCCATTTTAATCTAACCTTATCTGTTGAGGGTTTTCTACTGGATTGAATACTTGAGTATAATTTTGAAAACAAGTTTCCTGTTGTCCGTATTTTTATATATGTCAATAAATATGTCAATTAAACTGGCATCCCCTGTCTCCTTGGATTTAATCTCCTTATTAAAGTAGGTCCTGGTTTGTAAATACCTAAAAAAATCCAGTCTTTCTAAACCATACATCTCTGAAATTTTCTGAAAACTATCCAGTTCTCCCTTTGATGAAATTGAACAGTAAGAAGTGATGCCAATTCTGTGCCAATATTTAAACCTCCCATCAATCCTCGCCGGGTCAAAAGCGACCCATCTCAACAGTCTAGACCTTCTTTCAAATAGTGGTGATCTACATTCCTTAAACAAGATTCTAAGAGGAACTTTAGTCCATTGATTTAAACTTTTAACATGCTGCTCATACAAGATTTTGCTACCTAATATGGATTGTAACGGTATATCTAGCTGTGAAGTTTCCAAATCTTTCCATTTAGCTATATACACTGGATTACAGCAACATGCTAGTGGTCTTAATTGTGCGGCCTTGTAGTAGTCTGTTAAACATGGTAATGATCTACCCCCTTTTTCTTTAGAAAGTTGCAGTGTTTTGAATTTAATTCTTGGTCTTCTACCCCCCCATATGAATCTTGATATCCACTTATCCCATTCATTAAATTGTTGCAGTGGTACTACAGCTGGTAAGGATTGAAAAAAATACAAAGAGTCGGGGAAGTACATTCATTTTTATCGTTTCTATTCTATTATTCATATCTAAGGGCAGTTGGGACCACCTGTCAATATCTGCCTTGATGTTTTTATTTATGGGGCCATAATTGCTATCATATATTTTGGAAATGTCTTTAGGTATTTGAATTCCCAGATACTTAATGTCAGATGAGGTCAATTTGAAATGAAATCTATTTAGCATGTCTTTCTGAGGGGTGTAGTTATAACTTAGAGTCTGTGTTTTTTGCATGTTTAATTTATATCCAGAGTAAGTTCCAAAATCTTTTAGCGAGGACATCAGTCTAGGAATGCTGACCTCTGGTGTCATAATAAAGAGCAAAACAGTATCTGCATTTAGACAAATCTTCTGCTCTAAACCTCCAACCATGACTCCTTTTATCACCTCATTATCCCTGATTAACTGTGCCAGGGGTTCTATAAATAAAGCAAAGAGGGCGGGGCTGAGGGGGCAGCCTTGGCGACAGCCTCTCTCCAAGTTGACAACCTGAGAGAGGTGTCCATTAATCTTTATTCTGGCATTTGGTGAGCAGTATAGAGTTCTGATACAGTTAATAAAATCATCCTTAAAGCCAAATCTTCTCAACGCCAAGTACAGATATTTCCAGCGAACCGAATCAAAGGCCTTTTCCGCATCTAAACTAATCACTGTGGATCCAATAATCCCCTTAATCACATGATCGATAACGTGTAGCACCCGTCTAATATTATCTTGTCTGTCTTTCACGTACAAAGCCAGTTTGGTATGGATCCATTAGTTCTACTATTATATGCTCTAACATTTTTACTAATATTGACGTATACAACTTGTAGTCTATATTGAGTAGAAAGATTGGCCTATATGCGCTACATTCTTTTCTGTCCTTCCCCTCTTTAGTAATAACCAAAATGATTGCCTCCCTCCATGTACCTGGTGGTTCACCTTTTTTAAGTGTATAGTTAAAGGAATCAAAAAGCATAGGCACTATTTGATCCTTAAAGGCCTTGTACCACTCGGCTGGGAAGCAGTCTGTACCCGGCGCTTTATTAGCTTTTAATCTAGAAATGGCTTTCCCTATTTCCTCCATTGTAATTTCTGCCATCAGGGCTTTATTCTCTTCTTCACCTATAAAGGGTAGATCTAATGACTCCAGAAATTGATTTATTTCCTAAGGTCTAGTTGTATTTGTTTCCTTATATAAGTCTCTTTAATAACTTTTAAAAATATGTTCAATATCCTCTAACTTATGGCATACTTTTTTAGCTCCAGGGTCCCAAATTTCATATATGGAGCTGTCTGCTTGTTGTTTCATTAACCTCCATCCCAGAAGCTTAAGGGCCCTTGGTCCATTCTCATAATATCTCTGCTTTGCAAATTTGGCTTTTTTTCTCTAATTCTTCCTCACATAGTTTGTTTATTTCTTTTCTGACATTTCTTACTTGATTTAGAATATAAGGTTCCTTACTATCGATGTGTTCCCTCTCTAAAACTTTAAGATTATCTTCTAAATCAGACAGCTTTTTATATCTTTCCTTTTTTCTGTGTAAGGTCAATGCTATAAGCTTTCCTCTGATCACTGCTTTTGCAGCGTCCCACAAAACACTTGGCGATACTTCTCCATTATTGTTATTGTCCATGTAATCTTTAAGTTCCTTCTGCACATATTCCTTGCATGTCCTGTCATTCAAGATGCTTGTATTAAGTCACCAAAGCATGATTTTCTTTTTATTATCCAGATGCAGTTAAATAAACAGCTAAGTGGTCAGATATGTCTCTGACCCCTATCCTACAATCTTTAAGTTGTAAGTAAAAAAAATTGTGAATTCTTGACTAATGTGACTTCTTTCTGGTCAAGATATCCTTCAACAAAGACATATCGACCCTTTCTTATAAGACGAATGAAAAGTATTTTTAAACCCTAGTTTTTTTTTTTACTTTTCATGTTCCATGTAGTTAAGATGGGTCTCCTGCCAAAACATTACATGCAACTTTTCCTTTTTCATCTTTGCAATTACCTTACCCCTCTTGATATGGATTGTGTAAACCGTTTACATTTAGGGTAATCACCCTATTTTCCTGACATCGCATTTAAACCCACAGTTAACACAAGAGTTATGTACCATTGGTGACCAAACTTGAACTATTCTTGAACCATAAAATTAACTCAACAAGTGAATACAAGACAAAACAAACAAACATATCTCAAAACTCAGGTAGACCTCCATTTTGAAGTAGAAAACCACTTCTTTTTGTGGGGGGAGTAGTCTAGTTAACCCCCAGGGCCCCCCTTCAGTGAAACCTATAATACCCCTACTTAATGAGTGTATTTTGTGCACTTTGTGTGTTACCAGATCCCTTACCCATATTTTGTCAACTATATTCACTCTATAAGCTAAGGGCGAGCCAATATAATTCAAAGAAAAAATTATAAAATGATCTTATATTCAGTAAAGGAAAAATAAATTCCTCTTAGTAGGGTGGATGAAGTTGAAAGGGAAGCAACAGATAATAACAAGGGCATACAGTTTCAACCCTTAAAACAAATCTCGTTAATAAATGTCCTTAACTGGGCAGTAATCTTACTTACCCGATTCTTTGCCATTTAATATGACTAATCGTGTGTCAGTCTGTTACCTCCCGTTCCCCCTGTCTCTCTATCTTGGCCGGTGAAAACCTTGCAGCTTCTCCTTAATCCACTCTTGGTAGGTCTGTCGGCTGGGTGTAGTCCCTGCTCGCTGCCAGGTCCTCCTTATCTTCTCCGGGATCCCAAACTCATCAGCCGACTTCTCCAACTTGACAGAGATTCCCCTGGTCTTTAAATCCCGTGACGCATCTGCCGTGCTCCCGTAGGTTATTGGCCCACCGTCGAAGAAGACTCGTAGCTTGGCTGGCGGTGGTGTTTGGAATCATATTCCTTTTTCACGAAGAATTCTCCTTATTTGCACATACTCCTTCCTCTTTGCCAAAGTTTCAGCGGGGTAGTCGTGGTCGAAGTAGATCCTCCTGTTGCTGTGGTAGATCTCCTTCTTCTTCCATGCAGAGTGTAACACCAGTTCTTTAGTTTTAAACTCCTGGAAGTATGCAATCACTGATCTGGGCTGCGCATCATTGGGAGGCCTGGGGCCGAGCGCTCTATGGCATCTCTGTATACCAAGTTCAGCTTCGGCGAGGGGCTCCAACTCTTTTTTAATAAAATTATCAATAAACTGCTGAATGTTGTTTCCCTCAGTCCCCTCTGATTATTATGCCTCGAGCGTGCTTCCAGGTCCGTAAGATTCATCTGTAAACGTTCCTGAGTTTGTAGTGAGCTACTCAGCACCTCCTTGAAGTCAGCGTTCCACTCTTCTAGGTCGGCTATGCACGTCTCTGCTTCACCCACCCTGTCAGTTGTAGTTTTGAGGTCGGTTACCACTTCACCCAGCTTCTGTTGAATTTCCTCTCGTATGTCAGTTCACTCCTCTTTTAAATCTTCTCTGATTCTGTTTCGAAAAGTTGCCCAATTCGGACTTCCAACTCTGTGGCCATATTTCTTATGTCTTCACGTATGGCGGCGATGTTACCTTCCATGTCCACCGCAGGTACTGTTAGCTCGGTATGTTTGCTCGGTATCCATTTCATAATTAATTATATGACCATATGAAATCAATTTCATGTTTTGAAGGCACAACAATTGCATGGCCAATGAATATTAGCATAGAACTATTATGTAACTTCCGGTATAAACCCCACCCTGTCCTGATCTTCTATCTGAATACAGATAGATAATGTTGTTGGTTGAACAGATACAGATACAGATGCAGATAATGACGTTTCTGTACACCTCTAGTGAGTAGATATAATATGCACATGAATTAACTTGTTATGGTAGGGGTTGAATCTCTTCATGTAACAGTATATATCATTAATGTCGTGTTAAATTTAGAATTGCATTTTCAAAACATAAGGGATTTGGTGGAAGTAGTGTACACATGAATGAAATGAAAACTGTAGAAGAATGTGAGTTGTGTGTTATTTATTTTTACAGGCTGCTGTGGACATTAATATGAGTGAACTGTGAGGACTGTGGCAATATAGGGGTAGACCCTGTTTGTGTATTAGTGTGCCATTGCTGTCATGTAAAATGTAGCAGAGTATTTAGAAATCTAAGGGAAAAATCAGCCCTACTTCAACTGGAATATTTTCCTCCACCCTTTTATTATATTGATTTCTCAGGACACTTTCAGAAAGGCATTGCTCATTTGTTCATGTCAGTGTACTATTTTGTCATTTGTTATGCTGTTTTCCAGACTTGCTGAATGCACGCTCACAGATAAGTCCTGTGGAATTGTGGCTACTGTTCTACAGTCACCAAACTCCCTGACAGAGCTGGACCTGTGTAACAATGACCTGGGAGATTCTGGAGTTCAGCTTCTCTCTAACGGATTGTCTAGTCCCCATTGCAAACTGCAGACATTAAGGTTGGTGTTATACATGCCTTTACTGTCATGCATTTCCTGATTAGTTATGTAGGCTTTAACTATAATTTATATTGTTATATAAGCACTGTGTGTGTTTGTCTGTCTGTCTGTCTGCCTGACTGTCTGTCTGTCTCTCTCAGGCTCTGTAATTGTCGGATCTCAAATGAAGGTTATGTTTGTCTGGCCCTCACACTGATGTTAAACCCCTCCTGTGTGAAAGAACTGGATGTGAGCAACAATCATCCTGGCGAATCAGCAAAGAAGCTGTTGTCTGCTACACTGAAGGATCCTCACTGTAAAGTTGAAGCACTTCAGTATGTACTCCATCAATACAGAACCCTCTTGTTCCATTCTGGGTTTTACCCCTAAAGTTTTCTTTTTTAAAAATGTTTTTATTGAGAAAGTTGCATTCACATCAGAGAGTGTAAATAAAATATTATTCATTAGGCTAGCTCCTATTTTCTCCAGACTGAATAGGGAATTGAATTGGCAGATACTGAAAAGAAAAACAAATAAATAGCAATTTAAAACACCTTCAGAAAGGCATCACTTATTTTGCATTTAGAGTAATATGTTTGTCTTTTGTCAATGTTTTGCAGACTTGCTGAATGCACACTCACAGATAAGTCCTGTGGAATTGTGGCTACTGTTCTACAGTTACCAAACTCCCTGAGAGAGCTGGACCTGAGTAACAATGACCTGGGAGATTCTGGAGCTCAGCTTCTCTCTAACGGACTGTCTAGTTCCCAATGCAAACTGCAGACATTAAGGTGTTGTACATGTATTTATTGTAATGAATTTCCTGATTATTTCTGTAGCCCTTAACTATGATTCATATTGTTACATAAGCATAGTGATAACCAGACTTCGCTAATGATGCAGACTTTAACAGTATATCTTTTTGTCTGCTTCCCTTCACATACGATTCTAACTCAATTTCCACCTGTAAAGTCTCTCACAAATCGATTTTAAGTTCAGTTGAAATGATATTTAAAAAACACCACAAACATTTTTTATATGAAATATTTAGGAAATAAACTCATAACTACAGTTAGGCTAATAATAATCATGACAACATAACAGTGGAGTAACTGTTCACATCACATTTTCTAGTAAATGTACCAGTGAACATCTCAGCCTGCCTACATCACTGTACTGGTGCATGATCTATAGAAATCTGTGCCACAAATATAACTAATCCTTTTAACTGATTACATTTCTGTCGCCAGAAATGTTTTTGTCAAATTTAATGAATTGCTTCTCAACGTCCTTTAGTGGCCTATTCTTTGTGTGCGCTTAAAATATACTCCAATGTTTGTGCACAGTCCTGGCTCTGAAAATGTCAAACACACATAGTGGATCTGATTGGAAGTTTATCTTAGCTATCAACAAGATTTCACCAGCATTGTGGACGCTTCCTTTAATTTTCACTGCAGAAAGGGAATTAATTGGGTTATTTGGGGGCGACAGAGGTTCAGGAGGCTGAGGAGTCGTTTAGTAATCGGAAGGTTGCTAATTCAAGTTCCCACTCCTCCTTACCAAGTGTGGAAGTGTCCTTGAGCAAGAGAACTGAAAAAAATCGAGCAGCTCCTGATGTGCAGGTTGGCACCTTAGAAAGTAGCCTCTGCCATCAGTGTGTGAATGGGTAGATGTCTGTTCTATGAGCAGAAGAGCGCTATATAAATGCAGTTTCCTTGTACGTCACTTTGGATAAAAGCGTCTGCTAAATGACTAAATGCAACTGTAAATGTAAATGTATTTAGGCCTTCAGACATTTACCTCTTCGTTCAAACGGGTACTTCCCACCAAGTTCCGCCTATTTTGCACTGTTTCATTTCATTTCATTACTTGAATATCTATGGTTCTACACATTGCATTATAACCACAAATTAAAGAAGACACTTGGGCCATCAACTGCAATTAGTTAAAGTGTTTTATGAAGTCATTTTAGGGTACATTTTCCGAGCAGCAAAAGTAAGGATTTGTCAGAAAAAAACATAAACGCCTTTTAAATTTTTTTTGTTTCAGTATAGAACTGGGTTTTGAATGCCATAGGAAACCAACATTTACATTTCCTGATGCAACAACATATTGACGGTGTGTGTAAAGAATTTGAAGCAGATAGACAAAAGTGTTACACATCAGTTTCCATATGGTGTCTTTAGACGTCTCCAAGTGTCTCATAACCTCTCCAAAATCACCAATACAAAAGCAAATACCTGTCACTGTATGTTAAGCATTCATACTTTTTTCTTGACTTCTGTACTACAGCAAACCATTTGAATTAATTTCAGTGTAATATATTGTATTTTCTTGTGAGAATATATATGAAGGTCTATAGCCTCTCCAAAATATACCCAACAACATATCCAAATCCATTTAGATCCATATTAGATCCATATCATCATGTCTGTATGTATGTATGTATCATGACATAGCCTGTCTTTATGTCTACATTGGAGCCTCTGAAGAAACACTCGGTAATTGGAGAGAAATAGCAAGTTGTGCCTCCAGCAGGGACATTTCTGAAATGAAAAAAAAAATGTTACTCATGTCAACACCTACAAATACCTAGGAGTTCATCCGGACAATAAACTGGACTGGTCCTCACTGGACCTCAGTCTGCCCTATCATCCATCCCATCTCATCATACCCACCCACGGTCCACCCTTGTAATGGTTATATTAGCCCTTTGCACAGACTTTATCCCTCACTTTTGTCTGCCTTTTGCAATCAAGTTTTAAATGATTGTTTAGTAAGTCTCATTTTGTGTATTTATGTTTTGTAAGTTTCACTACTATTTGTGAGCTGTATAAGCTACTGGATGTCATAAATTTCCCTTGGGATAAATAAAGTAGCCATTTATCTATTTATCTCATAACCCAGCACAAATACCATGTAGCTAATGTTAGCAGTTCAGCTAGCGACCAGGCATTGCAGTAGGTAGGCAAGCTAATATTGTGGAAACATACCAAAATTCATGCTAATAGTATTGTGCGTGTGTGAAACCATACATACAGACATGTCATGTTGAGGACACAACAAAGCAGAAATAGCATGTAGCCAGAGATGGGCAAAAATACATCAAAATGTATTTTGATACAAAATACAAAATAATATTCCCCTCAAATTCCGCTCAAATAAATGTATTAAAATAAAATACAAAATACTGGTGCCAGAAAATGTAACAAAATACAATACATGTATTTTGTATTTAAAATATAGGAAATACTTTTTCTGGATTTTCCGTTTTCTCACAGTTTGGTATAGCAGAGCATTCAGGTTTGGGCTATATAATGTACACAAAGCTCTGGTGAACCCCACAAAAAGGAAGAACAGTCACAGAATGTCAGTGTAACTAAGCAAAGCTATCAAAACACAACAACTTGATTGATTATGTATATATATATATATTTTTGCAGGCAGCAGCTCTGTGACTAATGTTTTCACAAAACAGGGCTCTCAATGCAATCTCTATGGCTTCCAGGAGGGCTCGCCCAACCGTGCTTTCGTAATACGTAATTGCGTATAAGGACGTCATACGTCTTTGATCAAGTCACAGGCCGTGTCTATTACCGCGCACTTGCACACTTCAAACACTGACTTTCAGTGCTTAGGGCATTCACACTGACAGAACCAGCAGAATTCAGAGCACTGAAAGTACCCGGATGGCGCACTGCAAACGGTCAAAAAATGCAGTGTGAAACGATGGACACTACTCGCCCTAAACGGGCGCCATCTTGGCTACTTAGCGGAAGAGGAGGAGCCCTTTCGGCAGCTTTTCAGTTTGGAAAGTTGGCTGACTGACGCTTCGCAAATCACTTCAACCATTATTGCTGGTTACAATAACGGTGTTATCTAGTACAGTGTCTATTTCTCTGTAACTTTTGAAAAATCTAAGCGAGAAAACGCTTGAATGTACATTTACATACAAAACACGGCTGTCAGCAGAGTTTGGTCCGCCATCTTTGTTTAAAATTTCCCAGTTGGCCGGAGGAAGCTGGCGCACAGATTTATGGGTAAAAGGCTCGCACATTTGTGTCCATCAGTGTTCCATTTGAGACAACACTAATCAGCGAGGGAACGCACTACAGATATAAGTGCTTATGGTGCACTACGCATTGTATTGCAGTGTACTTCGTAAAGTGTGCGGTAATAGACACGGCCACATTCTGTCAAGATGGCTAACATTCAGTACAACAACTCGATTCGCTCTTTGAAAGAACCTCCTTTAAGACGGCGTATTAATGAAGATAAATTGACAAGGATCAAGACAGCTACCTAAGTTTTCGAACACAGCCCTGTTTTCTAAAAAAAATTGATTTATGGAGTCAAAGAGAGATATCTGGGGCGATTTCCATTTTGCCCCAAAAGGGGGGGGGGGGGGGGGCATTTGAAGCACCACTTTTGCCTGACTGTTGCCTGATTCGACAATGACATTCAGAGGCATATCAGACGGTCTAGTGGTAGAATCTGACAGAAAAAAAATCTCCTACTGCCTAAACACTGGAAAAAGTATTTTGAGTATTTTAAATACAAAATTACTCTACTCTAAAGTATTTTGTTATAAATTACGTTAGATTTTTTATCGGCCCTATCAAATACAAATTACAAAATACTCAAAGTGATTGAAATACGTATTTCAAATACAAGTAATTGAAATACTGCCCATCTCTGCATGTAGCTAATGTTAGCAGCTCAGCTAGCTTGCTAACATTCTTGCTACCTCGCTAGGCACCTCTAGGTAGGCCAGCACACACAATGGCCAGGACGGACAAGGGCAGAGTGGCACGGCACAGTGTCTCCGGCTCACTACTCAAACATACCAAAATACATGCTAATAGCAGAAAAAATATCATGTAGCTAACGTTAACGAGTTTGCTAGCAGGCTTGCTAATTCGCCAGACAACTAAATAGGCAAGCCAATATTGTTGAAACATACCAAAATGCATACTAATAGTATTATGCTTGTCTGAAACCATAAATGCAGATACAGATACTTACATGTCATGTCTAGGACACAATCCAGCCATTCTTTGTAGCTTATAGCCATAGCTGTCCATCTGATATAACCATCTCCATAGCCATCTGAATAGTGTCAGTCATCACTGTCAAAGATCATATCCATAACTTATTTCTTAATTTTTGAAGCTAAAGGAGTCACGAAACAAAACTCTTTTGATCCTTTTGACCTGTGTGGTCAAAAAATTGTGTCGTTGGGTTGAATGCGCACAGGCTGTGCATGGGAAGCACCACAGGGGATCTCCGGTTATGCGTGAACCAATGACACCTCCAAATTACTCAAAGACAGGCAATGGGTGGGTACACCATTGTAAACCTGACAATGAGTACTATTGGATAAAATAGGTGTCAATCAGTTTCTAGTGACTGGATTGGAGAAACAGACATTTTCTAAGAGTTCATCTGTTACCGGGAGTGGTTGGTTTGTGGGCACTAGACATGAAAGTTACGGTAGAACAAGTGTCACTACCCGATCCAAGTCACTACCCGATCAAAGTCGCGCATGCTCAGACACAAACGGTTTATGGCATAAGGCTCAACATATCCAAGTCGCGCATGCTCAGACCAAAACGGTTTACAGCATAAGGCTCAACATCAACATATGTGGCTCGTCTTAACGCATAATGTGGGTATATTTAACGTTACATTTAATAATAACAGTTTGCCTTAACGCATAATGTGCGTAAACTGTCACGTTTCGGTGAAACTGCTGTCACTCCACTGGAACAGCTCTGTTGTCTGTGACAGAGGCCCTAAAAACAGCTAGAGCAGCAGCTCAATCCTCGGTTCTCATCCTGTTTGACTTATCAGCCGCTTCTGTCTATACTGTCAAGTATGGGCATTTCTGGCAAGGCACACTCTCGGTTTGAATCTTACCTCACTGGGTGCTCGTTCATCGTGTCATGGCAAGGTCAGCTGTCTGTACCTCACCACAGGGGTGCCCCAAGGCTTGGTGTTAGGACCACTTCTCTTTGCCATCTACACCACCTCATTGGGCCGAATCATCCGCTCGCATGGTTTTTTATATCACTGCTATGCAGATGATACCCAACTGTATCTGTCTTTCCCTCCTGACGACACCACTGTCTCGGCGCAAATCTCGGATTGTCTCTCTGATATATCCACATGGATGAAGGATCACCATCTTCAACTTAATCTAAAACGGAACTGTTGGTCTTTCCAGCCAAACAGGCCATACATCGCAACATCAATATCAAAATTGCACTTGCTCTTATCTCTTGCTCCTTCCAAAGCAGCAAGAAATATAGGTGTCATTATTAGGGACGCTTTAAAAAAAAAAAGGTGGCATGTTCAAATATTATTTAGCACAGTGGTTCTCAAACTCTTGTATATCAAGGACCCCTAAACTGCCACAAATTAGACAAGGGCAAGTAGATCCCTATTTGATAAGATTCTTTTCCAGGCTCCCCATCTGATGAGATTTTTGAGTTTAGATGTTTTATTACAAAAATTGTATGAAACCCATTACAAAATCAGTGATACATTATGTTACTTATGGTTGGAATTACAGTCAAAACTAATAATTTTTTTCTTTGTTGGGACCCCCTGGCACCCCATAAAGGAAAAGGATCCCTAGGCTATGGGTCTCTGGACCCCACTTTGAGAGTTTGTTGACCTATTCTTTTGTTTGTTTTTGATTATTTAAAACAGATTCAGAGAATATTATATAAAAGAAAATGTATGTAAACAAACCCGTTTGAACTCTTTTTTTTTTTTTTTCTTTCCTTGCCCTAAAATAATCGATAAGAGAATTGATAAGAGAATTGATAAGGAATCGAATTGAAAAGGAGAAATCGGAATAGAATCGGAATCATTAAAATCAATTCTCATCCCTAGTCATTATTGATGACCAACTAACATTCACTGACCACATTGCCTCGGTCTCAAAATCAGGCCATACCTAACCCAGTATGGTACCCACCACAAATCTTGGTGATTTTCCGCCTTGACTACTGCAACGCCCTCCTAACGGGCCTGTCTACATGTCTGGTGAAACCACTACAGATGATCCAGAATGCGGTGACGCGTCTGGTGTTTAACAATACGAAGAGGGCACACGTCGCCCCATTACTCATCGAGCTCCACTGGCTGAAGGTAGCTGCTCGCGTTAAATTCAAGTCACTTATGCTTGCTTACAGTGATTGCTGGTTCTGCTCCCACCTACTTAAATGCTCTTGTAAGGGCAAATGTTACCCCCAGGATGCTGCGCTCGTCTAATGAGTGTCGTTAAGCACTGCTGTCTGTGCAAGTACGACAATGTAGAGTATTCTCATTTGAGGTTCCACGTTGGTGGAATGAGCTGCCTTGCACTACCAGAGCAGGGTCATCCCCCTCTATTTTTAAGAAGCTCTTGAAGACCCAACTCTTCGGTGAGCACCTCCCTTCCTAACTTGCAATTCTACTAGTACCTAACTTGCACTTACAGTAGTTCCATTCCTGCACTTTTGTTATTTCTTATGTAAAATAGTATTTATTGTTACACTAGGTCTCTAGGTATTGCTCGTAGCTTGACTGTTCTCTCCCTTGTACGTCACTTTGGATAAAAGCGTCTGCTAAATGACTAAATGTAATTTAAATGTGTAAATGTGACGGTCCACTGCAAACTGCACACAGTGAGGTTGGTGTTGGGCATTTCTCATAGTTTTATAGCATTTCCTGATTCGTTATAAGAACCATGACAGCATAACAGTAGAACGGGAACTGTTCATCACTTTTTATTGCACAAGTGAGCGTGGAGACACCATCTAAGTTTGTTGCTCAGAGAATGGCTTACTTGACAATAAGAAGGTGCTGGCATATACACCAGTATGGTCGAATACAGGGGAGTGGTGACACTACCTCTTGGGGAAGGAGTTAAAATGCATACAGGAGAACCTGACTCCTCACAAAATTATGTAAGTCACTTCAGTTCATCTGTGGCACAACAGCAAAACAGCAATATTCAGTCTTATCATATCTATGTCAGTTGAATAATTACTTTGGTTTTCAGATTTTGTGACTGAAGTATTCAATAATGGGCCACAATTCACTTAAAAAAACTAAATATGAATGCCAAATGTTTCATGACTCGTTCTAATCTAATTTTGAATATGAATTAGTTTTTATTTTTACAAATCTATGTATACAAATGTCCATGTAATTCACATGATACATTAGGTATATTGTTTAAAATAATTTCCTATCATCTCAAGGCCGCCCTTGAAGCTCCTCGAGTCCCCCCTGTTGAGAACCACTAGAGCATTTCCTTTGAAAGCATCAGTCATAGTTAAAAGTGGTTCTGTAGTTAATTCAGATTTCAATCAGGTGTTTTATTATTTTTGATACAAATCTTTTTTTCGGTAATGACTGCCTTTAAAGGCACTGTACAATGAAGTAATTTAGGTACTGAAGAGATATTTTGCTGATAAGGAGCTTTTTCAGTTTAACTTGGTGATGAAGTAGTGTGTATTATTTCACTGGATACCTCCATCTCTGTCTCCATTTTAGACCAGTCCCTGAATAGTTTTTAGATTATATCAAATTTTACAACTCTCTCTCTATCTCTCTCTCTCTCTTTCTCTTAGGCTCTCTGATTGTCTCATCTCAGAAAAGGGTTGTATTTGTCTGGCTTCAGCTCTTTCTTCAAACCCCTCCCACCTAAAAGAGCTGGATCTGAGCTACAATCATCCCGGAGAATCAGGACTGAACCTGTTCTCTGACAGATTGGAGGATCCTGTCTGTGCACTCGAAATTCTTAAGTAAGTGGAGAATGAAATCCCAATGTTTTACTTTTCTGCATTATTCGTGTGAGATCAAATCAGTTTCTTCAAACCTAGTGTAGTGGTGTATTTTCAAAGATGTATTTAAATAGCTACTTTATCAACTTAGATGTAGGTCACTTCTGGCACACATACACATACAGCGTCCAATATTGCAAATATGAATTTAAACTGTCCCTTCTGCAAACTGGTCCAGAGGAATGAAGCAAGAATTAGAGGTCAGGCAGGGAATGTGGCAGGCAGGTAAGTGGACTCCAAAGGAATCCAGAAGTCCAAAGCAATTATACTGTAGCAAAGGGATCAGTCAATGAATAGGCAGTTGATGAAGGTAAAAACTAGTAAAATCTAGGCAAGAAATTAGCAAAAAAGGCGTAAAGAACTATATTTACTCTACATCTTCCTGATTCCTTTGTTCCTTTGTCCTTGTTTCTCTGGTGTCAAAGGTCAAGGTCCATCTTAACCTGACTGCCTTCCTTCACATAATCAAACTAAGACCACCAGTGCAAAATACAACAGCATAAAATGCAATAAAATATTCACCAGTGCTCCTATAGCCATTTTAATTACTGATTTATCAGATATAACATTCCTCTTATAGTAATACATATTCATCTTTCCTTTAATTATCATTAAGGTAATCTAGTAACTATTAACTATTCAAATGAAAAAAATGTCAGATCTTATCTGTTTTAGAATATTATTTGTGTGACCATGTGTTTCTTTTACAGAACTGACCATGCTTCAGTAAGCAGAGCTCGACCACGTTTGCTGAGATGTAAGTCTTTATGGATGTGTGTGTGTCTGTGTGTGTCAGGGTCACAGCAATTAATGAGCCCAAGGTTTTAATTTCCAATATCAGATTAAGATTAAGATGTTTACAAAGCATTTTTAACACTCCTCAGAGGACAGTAAGGGGTGGGGATGCATCCAAATGCATTTTTTGGGAAAGCAAAGATAATGCAATGTAAATAGATTACTTCTACCCAAAATTGTTCATTGGTGTAAAAAAGTCAGCTCTATGACTTCACATCAGTGCATCAACTATGAGCTCCTATGTTTCTTCAGATCAATTCAAATCATCACTGTCACGGACTTCAGACGACTCAGACGTGAATAGATAGAGTTCATTGAAAACAGCCAGTACAGGGGGAAACAGGGGAAATAACGGGGAGAACACAAAAGAGAAACTGGTAAATAACGCTCAGAAGATAAAGTCCATAAGCAAAGCTCAGTAGTTAATGTCCAATAAAACACATAGCTCAGGAGGTTTTAAATTTAATGGGGAAAAAATAGGGAAAACAAGGCATGGGAACACTGGAACACGGGAGCTAGGGAGGGGACGCGGAGAATTAGAATGACCTGTAAGTCGGGGAGGAAGACAGGAACGATTGCAGGAGTTGAAGAGTCTGGAGCTTAAATCTTCTGGAGTTTAGTCCTTTCAAAATGAGGCCAGACAGAGAAGTGAGTTTATATATAGTGGAGAGAGTGACAGGTGCAGATAATCAGGCAATGGGAAGGTGAGTTGAATCAGGAGGGGGCGTGGTAGGAGCAGGGCTCATTGCTGGCGTGACAATCATATACCACAAGATAAAAATGCCCATTCTGTTTGCAACATATGACATTGTTTTCACTAACTAGTCTATTCATTTATTACACATTATTGAAAAGAGTTTGCTATATTCTATAATCGCTGACCGATTCAGTGTTACAGTGCCCTCCACAATTATTGGCACCCCTAGTGAATATGAGCAAAACAGGCTATAAAAAAATATGTCTTTGCTGTTTATCCTCTTGGTCTTTCACTCAAAATATTCAAAAAAATCTTACCTTTTCATCATCGCCTACTACCCCTTCTGGGGCTTAGGCCGCAAACAAGAGTTCTACAAGCATCTCGGTCCTGAGCTAACATCTCAAGCTGTCCCCAAGTGTAGCCCATTTTCTTGGCGTCTGCCTCCCAGTCTCTACGCCAGGTGTTTCGCGGCCGACCTCTCTTTCTTTTCCCTTGGGGATTCCACTTGAGGGACTGTCTTGTGGTGTTTGTGGCTGGTTTACGGAGAGTATGGCCTATCCATCGCCAACGTCGTTGGAGGATCTCTTCGTCCGCTGGCTTTTGGCTGGTACGTTCCCACAGTTCTTTGTTACTGATGGTGTTAGGCCAGTGGATCTGGAGGATTCGTCGCAGACAGGTATTGATGAATGACTGGATTTTGTTTGTCGTATTCACTGTAGTCCTCCATGTCTCAGCTCCGTAGAGTAGGACTGACTTCACATTGCTGTTAAAGATCTTGATCTTTGTTGTGATGGCCAGGTCTTTTGCCCTCCAGATGTTTTTTAGTTGGAGGTATGCAACTCTGGCCTTGCCAATCCTGACTCTCACATCTGCATCTGTTCCACCCTGCTTGTTGACAATGCTGCCAAGGTAGGTGAACTCCTCAACCTCCTCCAGAGCTTCGCCTTCCAGCATGATGGGTGCAGTGTTGTCAGAGTTGACTCTCATGACTTTGCTCTTCCCTCTGTGGATGTTAAGACCGAGGCGAGCAGAGTTGGTTGCGATGGTGCTGGTCTTTTCCTGCATCTGCTGCTGGGTATGAGAGAGAAGGGCCAGGTCATCTGCAAAGTCCAGGTCATCGAGCTGCGCCCACATTGTCCACTGTATGCCATTTTTTCTTTCTGCTGTGGATTGCTTTGTTACCCAATCCATTACTAGCAGGAACAAGAATGGCGATAGTAAGCACCCCTGCCTCACTCCTATTTGTACACAGAAAGCACCGGTAGGTTTTCCCTCGTGGATCACTCTGCAGGTCATTCCCTCATAGGTGTTTCTGATAATGTTAGTTAATTTCTCTGGCACTCCGTAGTGCCTGAGAAGCTTCCAGAGGGTCTTCCTGTCCACACTATCGAAAGCCTTCTCGTAGTCAATGAAGTTCATTAATAGCGGTGAATTCCACTCTAGTGACTGTTCCAGGATGATGCGCAGCGTAGCAATCTGGTCTATACACGATCTGTCTTTGCGGAAGCCAGCTTGCTGTTCTCTAAGCTGGGGGTCAATCACATCCTTCATCCTGTCCAGTAAGATCCTGTAGAAGACCTTTCCTGGGATGGAGAGTAGCATGATCCCCCTATAGTTTCCACAGTTGCTCAGGTCCCCTTTCTTTGGCATCTTAACAAGATAGCCCTCCTTCCATTCGCATGGGATGTTTTCCTCTTCCCACATCTTCTTGAAGAGAGGGTGGAGCATCTCTCCCATGGTCTCTGCATCCGTCTTCAGAGCCTCAGCTGGAATGCTATCTGGTCCTGTGGCCTTGCCGTTTCTAAGCTTTTTAATTGCTTTCCTGATCTCCTCCCTTCTTGGTGCACTGAGGTCTATTGGCAGGTCCCTGTCTGCTTTTTGGATGTGTGGTGGGTCTTGTGGGGCTGGTTTGTTAAGTAGTTCCTCGAAATGTTCCATCCATCTTTTCTTCTGTCCTTCCTCCCCAATTATTGGCTTTCCCTCTTTGTCCTTTACCGGTTTTTGAGGTTTACTGGTCTTTCCTGCCAGCTTTTTGGTGGTGTCATACAGGTCTTTCAGATTCCCATGTCTAGCTGCTTCTTCTGCTTCTAATGCAAGGGCCTCTATGTAGTTCCTCTTGTCTGTCTTCAAGCTTTTTTTCACGTTCTTATTTGCTTCCCTGTACTCTGTTTGTGCCTTCACTTTCTCTGCTCTTGTACGACTGCTGTTTAGAGCTGCCTTCTTTTCTTTCCTCTCCTTCACCTTCTTTATTGACTCTGCTGATATCCAAGCCTTGTGGTTATCTTTCTGTGGTCCCAGTGCTACATTGCAGGTTGTGATTACGGCTTCCTTTACTACCTTCCACATCCCATCTATGTTTCTTTCCTCACCTTCTTCATCTAGCTCTTGCAGGGCATGGAACTTGTTCTTTAGTTCGATCTCGAATTTCTCTGCTGCTGCTGGATCTCTTAATAGTGCTGTGTTGAATTTCTTTCTCTGGTTCTTCTCACCTGTCCAGTTTCTCCTCAACCTCAATTGGACTTTGGCAACGAGAAGATGGTGGTCTGATGCTACGTCAGCTCCTCTTCTGGCTCGTACATCTAGGAGGGACCTCCTAAACTTCTTTGTGACACATACATGGTCTATTTGGTTCTCAGTGGAGAGGTCTGGTGATACCCATGTGGCTTTGTGTACTCGCCTGTGGGGGAAGACACTTCCTCCGATGACAAGGTTGTTATTTGCACATAGTTCTGCGAATCTCTCTCCATTTTCGTTCATCTCTCCTAGACCATGCTGCCCCATTATCCTCTCATAGCCTCTGTTGTTACTTCCAATTTTTGCATTGATGTCTCCCATTAAGATGGTAATGTCTCTTCTTGAGTATCTCTGGATGATGGTCTGTATTCTGCTATAGAATTCATCCTTGCTCTCTTCGTCACTTTCGTTGGTTGGGGCATAGCACTGAATGATGTTCATGTTTATTCTTTCCTTCTTTGTTTTGAATGTTGCTGCTATTGCTCTCGAGCCATGTGCCTCCCATCCCATGAGTGCTCTCTGAGCAGCCTTGGACAGCATCAAAGCGACTCCCTGGGTGTGGTGTGCGTTGTCCTTCTCATGGCCTGAGTACAGCAGCAGCTCTCCTGTGACAAGCCTCTTCTGTCCAGAACCCGTCCATCTTGATTCACTAATTCCGAGTATGGCAAGGTTGTACTTCTTCATCTCGGTGGCAACTTGTGCAGTCTTTCCAGCTTCGAACATGGTCCTTACGTTCCATGTACCGATGGTGGTTGTAACAGCGGTTGAAAGGATGATTTTCGGCAGAGTGGCTTCCAGGTGCTTCTGGCTTTCACCACCCTGCATCATAAATCCTTCTGACGAAGGTCCATCTTCTCTCCGGGGCAGGATATCTTGGTTTACTCTTGTTTGCGTATCTGTAACAGGTATTGTTTTATGGGGTGGGGTTGTTAGCCCCACGCCCAACCCCCAACCTGGAGGTCCAGGTGTTGCCTTTAGTCGGACCTCTACCCTAAAACCTGCCCGGCTTGGTAAGACCTGCCAGGGGTATAACCCCCGCCGGTATAGCCTCCAGGGTCATGGAAGTACACAAGCCTCCCCACCACGGCAAGGTAACAACACAGAGAGAAGCTAACAACACAGAGGGAAGCTTACCTTTTCACTGAAGTAAAACTATTGACAGAAAAAAAACTGTTGAAATTAAATAAATATTTTTCCCCAAAACATGTGTGCCACAATTATATGAAAATTTCACTTATAAAGTGAATGCATTTGTAACAATAATGAAGCAGTAGTTATTGGCACATTAAATAAAATATATAATGACATATATACAGTGGGGAAAATAAGTATTTGAACCCCTGCCGATTTTGCAAGTTTGGCCACTTGCAAAGAAATGTGTGATCTATAATTGTAATGGTAGGTGTATTTTAACAGTGAGAAATAGAATATCAACAAACAAATCCAGAAAATTGCATTTTATAACATTTATGACTCTTGTTGTATTTGATGCAAAAAATAAGGCTCCCTTTGCCAGTTATAAATTATAGTAGCTGATTAATAGATGATGATTTGTTTCACACTTTACAATAAGGCTCCCTTTGCCAGTTATAAATGATAGTTACTGATTAATAGATGATGATTTGTTTCACACTTTACAATAAAGCTCCCTTTTGCCAGTTATACATGTTAGTAGCTGATTCATAGATGATGATGTGTTTCACACTTTACAATAAGGCTCCCTTTGCCAGTTATAAATGATAGTAACTGATTAATAGACGATGATTTGTTTCACACTTTACAATAAGGCTCCCTTTTGCCAGTTATACATGTTAGTAACTCATAAGATTAATGAGTAGTAAGCAGTAACTTGATCTTGGATGGATGGATGGATACTTTATTAATCCCGAGGGAAATTTTAGGCCATCCAGTATATCCAACATACACAAATCACATACACATAGGGAGAACACGTTCAAAAGGAGTGGGGTAGTAACCAGTACCGTAACGGAAACACGAGAGCCCCCCCCCCCCACATATAGGCAAGATACCAAAACTCAAGCTCCCTATTTGCCATGGGCGCGCTGGTCTGTGACCTTCTGACCTATGTCGTCACGTCACTAGGCTACCTAACAAAGAAAGCACAATTAAATATATTTTTCTTTATTTCTATATCAACTCTGGAAACACAGACAAGACAATAAGGACATAGTGTGCATCCCATGTAATTCAAATTGAAAAAAAAAAAAACGTTTTTGTTTTACATTTTTTTGTGGGGGGGGCACGCGAGCCCCCCCCCCCATGCGAGGCCCCCCCACGGTGCGGGGGTAATCTCTACGTGCTGGTAGTAACAGATACAAGAATGGTAGGGAGTGTGCAATGGGCTAGTATAGCCAGTTAAGGGATAGACAGTGGGTTGCCAAAATGGGGATCTTACCAAATAGTGAGCCGGCATCGATGTGTTAAGAACTGTTTTATAACTCATTTATAATGGCTTATTAATGACTTACAAAGGGTTTACAACCTAATTGATAACCTATTTATTAACCATTTATAAACCTTTATAAAGGGAACCTTATTGTAAAGTGGTACCGAAAATTCAACTTGGCAGTGGTTACAAATAACTTTGGTTCTGTCGGCTCCGCCGTCTTGAAGAACTAAATAAAAGCCTGTGAGCAACAGACATTTACAATAATACAATAAATAATAAAACTGCGCTAATGCGCGATAAAATAATTGTTGCCGTTAAATAATTGATGAGTTAACACGATTATAATGAGTTAACTTGCCCAGCCCTACTACGAATACTATATACATTTCTGCTAATAGTTTCCCTAAATACTCCACACTGCACATTTAACCAATATTTTGTCTTCTTTACTTTATTATTAGTAGTATTATGATCAATGCATATTATGTTTAAATATTATAATTAAATATTTGCCTATATTTTGTCTTCTTTACTTTTTACAAATAGTAAATACACTGATATGTACAGACAAGCGTTATTTACAATCATCTGTAGTTCATTTGTGTACTGAGTACTATGCACTGAGAGTTTTTTTAATACTCAGTTGATAATATAAGTACTGTACGATGACATCGGCCGACCCTGATTAATGGTGAACTACCACTTTAAAAAAAAAATAATCTGCTGGTTTAGTCCATCATTTTTGCATCAAACCTAATTTGAGTAAATTAAATAAAACATTTCATACAAAACTAGCTGATGGCAGATCAGACGAGATGTTAACTGGAGGCCCAGATCACAGAAAACAATGAACTTTTATACAGTGTTTGTCACACTAACAGTTACACAAAATCTAGTTTTATGTTTGACAAGACTTCCAGTGGAAGAGCTCAAGTCTAAAACTAAGTCTCCAACCCGTGTGTGTGTGTGACTGTTTGTATTGGTGTATTGTGTTTGGAATGTGTAGAAGTGTGTGTGTGTATGTGTTTGTTTGTATTTGTGTGCTGTGTATGTAATGTGCAGAAGTGTGTGTATGTGTTTGTTTGTATTTGTTTGCTGTAATTGGAATGTAAAATAATTTGTGTGTGTGTTTTGGTGTGATGTGTTTGGAATGTACTGTGTGTGTGTGTGTGTGTGTGTGTGTTGGTGTGCTGTGTTTGGAATATGTAGTGGTATTATGTTTGTGTTTGTATGTGTGTGTGTATTTGTGTGCTGTGTTTGTAATGTGTAGTTGTGTGTGTTTGTAACGTGTAATTGTTTGTGTGTATATGTGTGTGTGTTTGTAATGTAGTGTGTGTGTGTGTGTGTGTGTTTGTGACAGTTTGTATATGTGTTTGTATTATGTTTGTAATGTGTAGAAGTGTGTGTGTGTGTACTGGTGTGCTGTGTTTGTAATGTGTAGTTGTGTGTTTGTAATGTAGTGTATTTGTGTATATATGTGAGTGTGTGTGTGTGTGTGTGTGTGTGTGTGTGTGTGTGTGTGTGTGTGTGTGCTGTTTTTGTAATGTTTAGTTGTGTCTGTTTGTGTGTGTTTGTGTTTGTGCGTCTGTCTGTTTGTGTGCATGTTTGGAATGTAGTGTGTTTGTGTATGCCCCTGTCTGTGTGTGTGTGTGTATGTGTGTGTGTGTGTGTGTGTGACTGTGACTGTTTGTATTGATGTATTGTGTTTGGAATGTGTAGAAGTGTGTGTGTGTGTTTGTTTGTATTTGTGTGCTGTCTTTGGAAAGTAAAATTGTTTGTGTGTCTCTGTGTATTGGTGTGTGTGAATGTGTAAATATGTGTGTGCGTGATTGTGTGTATTGGTGAATTGTGTTTGGAGTGTGTAGTAGTGTATGTGTGTGTATTTGGAATGTAATGTGTGCAATGTGTAGTTGTGTGTGCTTGTGTGTGTATTTGTAATGTAGTGTGTTATTGTCTATTGTGTTTGTAATGTGTAGTAGTGTGTGTGTGTGTGTATGTGTGTTTGTAATGTAAAATAATGTGTGTGTGTAGTAGTGTGCTGTGGTTGGAATATGCTGTGCTGTGTGTGTGTGTGTGTGTGTGAGTGTGTGTGTGTGTACTGGTGTGCTGTGTTTGTAATGTAAAATAATGTCTCTGTGTGTGTGTGTATGTGTGTGTGTGTTGGTGTGCTGTGTTTGGAAAAAGTAGTTTGCATTATTTTTGTGTTTGTATGTGTGTGTGTATTTCTGTGCTGTGTTTGTAACGTGTAGTTGTGTGTGTGTGTGGGTTTGTAATATAGTGTGTGTATTGTAAGAGTATTTTTCTCTTGCGTGTTGTTTTAGAGAGGAACCACCATACGAAGCAATTTGTTGTAACAAGATAAGTTTTACTGGTAGATACTGACACAATACAACTTGCTTAACAGACAATCGAGTACAGTCAAGTAAGCTGGAGAATGCATTCTGACCAGATACAGGCAATGTTCGAACTTGTAAGGCCTAAGGCCTAACATTCTGGGCCCCTGGGCTGCCCATATATCGATCATGAGATGGTGACATACTGTCTCGTCCACTCTGTACATAGAAATAACACATGATTCTTGTGGAATTTTCCATTTACAGAACTTCTGTATTTCATCTGCTGACACATCTTATCGTCTAAAAGCTTTCCCTTATATGCGCCACAGACTGGCAAATAATGTTTTCTCTAAACTTAGTTTCCACTGCCCTTTCACACAGCCTTCTGTCCCAGTTTTAACTTGCTGTCTCGTCTGTTTTTTTTCCTTTCCCACGTGTAATTAACTTGCTGTCTCTGTCTGATTTTTTCATTTGATACATTTCATTTGATACATTTCATACTTCAAATTTATCTTACAGTATTGATGTCCTGTGGTTGGAATATGTAGTGCTGTGTGTGTGTGTGTTTGTGTGTATGTGTGTGTAATGGTGTGCTATGTTTGTAATGTGTAGTTGTGTGTGCTGGTGTGTGTGTGTGTGTGTGTGTATGTGTGTGTGTGTTTGGAATGTAAAATAATGTGTGTGTGTGTGTGTTTTGGATTGCTGTGTTTGGAATGTACTGTGTGTGTGTGTGTGTGTGTGTGTGTGTGTGTGTGTGTGTGTGTGTGTGTGTGTGTTTGTATGTTTGTGCGTGTGTGTGTGTGCCTGTGTGTGCATGTGTGCGTGTGTGAGTGTGTGTTTTAGTTTGCTGTGTTTGTGATTTTGTGTATTGGTGTATTGTGTTTTGGAATGTGAAGTAGTGTGTGTGTGTGTGTGTGTGTGTGTGTGTGTGTGTGTGTGTGTGTTTGTGTTTAGTATATGTGCTGGTGAGTTGTGTTTTAAATATTTAGTTGTGTTTGGGATGTGAATTTGTGTGCATGTGTATTGGTGTGCTGTGACTGGAATGTGAAATAGAGTGTGTTTGTAATAGTGTGTGAGGGTTTATGTGTGTGTTTGTGTGTGTGTGTGTGTATGTGATTGTGTTAGTCAGCTGCAGCTGGCACTCCCCATATTCTGATGAGGATGTCTCCTCTCTCCTCTCCTCTTGTCTGCAGATGCCTGTGAGCTCACACTGGACCCAAACACAGCAGGCAGGCGTCTCTCTCTCTCTGAGGGGAACAGAAAGGTGACACGTGTGTATAAGATTCTGCCGTATCCTGACCACCCAGAGAGATTTGACTGGTGGTATCAGGTGTTGTGTAGAGAGGGTCTGTCTGGACGCTGCTACTGGGAGGTTGAATGGAGTGGGGATGTGTCTGAGTGGAGTTCGCATGGGGCTACTATATCTGTGGCGTATAAAAGCATCAAGAGGAAAGGGAAGAGCGATGACGACCTGCTGGGACATAATGCCAAGTCCTGGAGTCTGTTCTGCTCTCCTCACAATTACTCTGCCAGACACAATAATGAACCCACTGACATACCTGACCCCTTTTCCAGCTCCAGAAGAGTAGGAGTGTACCTGGACTGGCCAGCTGGCACTCTGTCCTTCTACAGCGTCTCCTCTGACACACTCACCCACCTGCACACATTCCACTCCACATTTACTGAGCCCCTCTATCCTGGGTTTAGGGTTTATTATGACTCCTCATTGTCCCTGTGCCAGATCACATGACCTCCTCATGCTGCAGGAACACAGGAGTCACCCACTCCTATTCATACACATGCGTGATGTTGTGATGCTATGGAATTAGTGATATGTGTATTGTGTTTATACACCACTGCTTTGATGATGCTGTGCAAATACTGATGTTTTATTTTTGTATATTTTGTCAATTTTTTTAATTGAATATGTAGATTATAAGAATTGTTCATTAACAATTTGATGTATTCTGCTCTTCTTGAAAATGATACACTGGTCTAGGGTGTGTGTGTTTGTGTGTGTGTGTGTGTGTTAGGCATAGTTATCGTGTAATGTGTGTGTGTGTGTGTGTGTGTGTTAGGCATAGTTATTGTGTATTATTGTACATCACCAGATAACATTCTGAACTGGGTAAACTTGGCTGGCGTGTGTAGAAGCAGATGGGTGCACACATGTTGTGGTGAGATGGTGAGAAGGAAGCTTTGTCTTCTCCAGCATCCTCAGATGTGTGAGGCCTGTTGTATTTGTGCTGCCTGTATTTAGGGACATCAGTCCCTATCTATTGTAGTGGTTGTGCATATTCAGCTGTTTTGTAAATATAATTTTTTTTTTCAAGTTATATTATCAATCAGTTTGATTCCTTTCTTTCTCTTTGTTTTTGCACATGGATACTCTTAACCCCCTGGTGGTGGGTGAATTAAATGCAAGCCACTGATTTTTTTGGTCTCCATGCTCCTTTTTCCTGAAATACAATGTCTAAATAAATATTTTTAGAGAATGTAACATGGGATAGGCTTTATGGTGAAGGATATGTCTTCATTATTTGAGTTGATCAATGTTTAGTTTTTCTCTAAAGCCAAAACGAAGAGTATTCATTTGTTATTTTTCCATGTGTCAACTTTAAACACAGAACTATCTTTACCATCACATATATTGCAGTAGTACAATAAATAAGGTTACATTTCCACACAATCCATCACTGTAGCATGCAGGTAGATGAGTGAGGGCAGATGTGAGTTTGTCTCCAGAATGACTCTTCAGGCAGGTGTTGGAATGAAATGTGCTTATTTCACGTTAGATGGAAAGCGGCTCCTGTGCTCTGTGGCTTCTCACAGATCATCTTCATCTATTCAGAGAGATGTCATCTCTTCAAATAAGACCTTATAGAAAATATATCTCTCATACAAGCTGTCATCATTTCTGTTTTATTATGAAAGATTGATTGTATGTTTTTTGTCCTTGTACGCAGCAAAGGATGTGTTGGCAGTCATTTTGATAAGCTCTTTTGAGAAATCAACATTCTCTCTACTCGCTCTCTATTAGATAAAGTGTGAGGAACAATGTAAATTAATTATGCAGAAATCTAAATAAAATACACAAATGTCTTCAGACACAAACTACATGAGGGCCAAATGACATCCATTTTCAAATAGAGAAAGAAAAACAAGATGATCATAGAGATGCTGCGGGTGACAAACTATCCGGCCGTATGACTGTTTGGGTACATTTACAAATAAAGTTTTACACAAATAACAAAGAAATAATACGTTTTTTTATCTTCTCAATGAATGTCAGCAAAAGACAGATCAGTCTGCTGAATGGCTCAAGTCCAGTGAGTAACGTGTATTTCAGGCTCTTCAGGCTGCTCTCCGTCCACAGACATTAATCAATATCCATCATTCAGCAAATATTATCTGTACTGTGACTCTTAGTGTTCTGCTTGACTGCTTGTGTGTGTGTAGTATCAGTTTGAAAAAAGGAAAAGTGTGTGTGTGTGTGTGTGTTTGTAAATGTATAAGGATTTGTGTGTGTAGTATCAGTTTGATAGACCACATAATGCTGTTAAGCCAGGCTTCTCTGTCTGGGTTTGATCCTCAGGTACAGCTGTGAGAGAGAAAGACAGAGAGATGAGCTCCATTATAAGCAGTTGTTGTGGAAAATATGTGAACAGAAAAACTCATTATCCAATGTATAATAATCTGTGTCTATATTTAACAACCCATGTAATAACCAGTGTAAGTAGAACAATTAACTTACGAATGTATAAAAACCTGTGTTTAGATTAGTAACACTCTATAAAAACCAGTATAAGTAGAACACTCACACCCAGCATAACCACTAGGATATTCATGGTAACAAAATATTAAAGCTACTGTACTACTATAAAATAAGTTAGAATGCTCACTCTATGCTTAAATATAAGGCTAGGCACAGTGTGTGTAAGGAATAACTACACTGAGGGCTGTGGGGATCCTCTATATACACCCCCCCCCCCCCCCCCCCTTATACTGTATTAGACGTGGCATGGTTCCAACCCAGAGGTTACTTAGAGTACGTCTTGGTGCAGGTGGCCAATATCTGGCCATGGGGGGAGGGGAAGCAATGGTAGCTAACCGGAAGGGGTGACTCCAGATGAAAGAGATAAAAGAGGACTCCACATATGTCTGAAATTTCAATACTCCAACTGGAAGGCCTATTTGGAGGGCTATAAGTGATCTATGGTGACAGGAGAGGCACCACAAATGTATAAAACGATGTTCAAACCTTTGTGATATCAGTATAGTCTTGTAACTTGCTCATGTTTATGATGTTGGTATTGCACTGGCAAAAAAAATCTTTTTTGCTCCACACTGCAGGTTTGTTGAAGTTATTGAAGACTTTTTCCAAAACCAACAAGAACAATGAGTTTTAATCGGGTCAGAAAACAAAATATTTACCCTATCTAAGACCTACAAATCAAACACGACATTGTGATACTGTAACACACAGTAATATCTTCACATTGATATCTTCACTCTACAGCAATCACACAGACAAACAGACAGACTGACCCCCGGCAGGTTTCGGGGGATGTAGCCCTCCTTGTCCCCAGAGCGGGCCCACCACCACTGCGTCTCCTCCTGGTCCTCCCTGCGCAGGATGGTCATGCAGTCCCCCTCCCTGAAGGACAGCTCGTCCTCAGCCTCCACCTCATAGTCCCAGAGGCCATACACAACCCCTCTCTTCATGATGCCCATCTTCTCCTGAACACCTGTAAAACACACACACACACACACACACACACACACACACATTAATACACTCAGGCCATACACCACCCCTCTGTTCATGATGCCCATCTTCTCCCGAACACCTGTAAAACACACACACACACACTGACCGTAGAGGAACTGTGAGCACTGGGCGTATCCCTCCTCCATCTCCTCACACTTGTCGGCAGCCGCCTGCATGTCGCTGTGGGTGACGGCAAACACGGCCGCCCCGGACTCAACCAGGAACTTACACACCTGCACATTATTACAGGAGGCAGCACAGTGCAGAGGGGTCCTGGTTGGGGAGAGAAAGAGGGAGAGAGGGAGAGAGAGAGGAAGGGGAAGTCAGAGAAAAGGGCAGAAAAATGGAAAGAGAAAAGGAGGAGAGAGGGGTATAAAGGAAAAAGAAGGAAAGAGAGAGAGGTAAGGAAAGAAGGAGAGAACAAAAGTGAGATATGAGATGAAAGAATATTACAACATTATTGTCCCAGTACCAGGGGTGTAGTGGCCATTGGACGTGGAGGAAAACCATTCCCCCAGACTGGCATAGATGCTTATACTCACAACACACACACACACACACACACACACACACACACACACACACACACACACACACACACACACACACACTCCCTCTCCCCCTCCCTGAAGGACAGCTCGGCCTCAGCCTCCTCTTCAGGAAATGTGATCACTTCCAGGATAAGGGGAAGACTCAGTTGCTATGGCTGACATCAAGTCCAATGCATGAGCTTGCTTTCAGTGATCACGGTGATTGGTTGATGAGGACACAAGGAAGCAAGGAGCAGGGCTGGGGCTTAACGGGATGGAAGGGACTAGTTGAAGGGGAAGGGTCCTGAGGCTACACACCACACGTGAATATACAGCACTACAGCTCCTGTCCAGAGAAACAGGGAGGACCAAGCAACCAAGAGGAACAACAGTTAACAAAATCACACTGGGAAAAAGGCCAGCAGACAAACTGATACCAGCCGCTTCTTTGTCCAATACAGAGGACACTTATCTCTTCTTTTTCTAATACAGAAGCCACTTATCTCTTCCCTCCTGCATGAACACTGGCGTTGCCTTCCGGAAAAACAATGTACACCGGGCCACATGAATGCAACCACTATGGTCCACTGCAACTTAAAAACACACACATTAAACGCACACACGCACGCACGCACGCAGAGCACAGTTACATCGACATCTCACGTCTCTATGAAATAAGCTAGTTAAAGGGAACCTACTGAGCTTCAGCTGACATGGAATGCAGAATAACGTGAGGAGCAGCCGCTACGTAGGCCATCGACTCGCTAGAAACAACACAAGAACAGTGTGAACAGCATGCCTTAACAAACCAACAGGTGTTCATAAATGGGGAGGAGAAGGGTTAAAAGCACACCAGTGAGCAGTCCTTGATGGACACACAGCGATCCACAACACACAGGATGTTAAATGTGGAAACGGTACAGCAGCCTTAGACAGCTGAGACCAATGACGAGTCGTCTCCAAAGGCACCGACAAGCAAGCAGGTGGAGCTGGAGTGGCGGCTGACAGGTACGCAAGGAATCTAGAAGTGGGCAGTTCTCTCCTATGCAACACATTCCTCCCCTGACCCAGGCTCCCCCTGTTATAAGTGCACACAGGCTCTGGAGTTTATCTTAATACTTCTTGACCTGTTCGTCAATGGCAGGAAACACAAAAAGAAAAGTTTTAATAATGTCTTTCAAGTGGTTCTCTGGTTTCACAACAGAGTGGAGACAAAAGGGAAAAAACTGAACTTTTCAACTTCTCGCGGGTCAACTGAGGAGGGCGTTAGCAGGTTTCTAGTAGCAGTGAAGGAGTCAGGCCGATTTAAAGCATAGCTAACATTAGTGTGCCTGCCTCTCTCTCTGCCTCTCTCTCTCCCTGGGGAAATAAAGAGCTCAGCCCACTCCCTCTCATTCCTGCCATGTGGTTCACTTCTCGCTCTTGACGTGTTGTGGCTTGTCGTGCTTCTGTTGCACTCCGGCCCTCAGCCCCACATATCACCACCCAAGGCCCTAGAACGAATGCGCTCACACACAAGCACACACACACACGCACGCACACACACACACGCACACGCACACACACGTGCACATACACACATGACTGTCTTCAATCAATCACTAACCCAGCAGCTGGGTTACAGAAAACAACCCAGCATGAGTTAAAATAACCCAACTAAATGACCCAACAGCCTCAACCCAGCGTTTGGGTTGAAAAAACAGCTCAGCATTATTTGCAGCCACCACTGATGTGTCCCAGTCCAATCTCACCCTGCAGTCTGAGATAAAATACCTAACTTTATTTGGGAGAGACTTTGTAGGCAGCTACCAACAGGTAAACAAATGGTTAAAGGTGGTTTCTGCCATTCTGGGTAAAGGTGGTTGATATTTGAGTTCAACAGCCAATCAAATTACACCTTACCTTTCCATGTTCCTGATTGGCTGGGATCATTTATGGCTAGGGTTGAGCCACTACGTGTTTGCCTCCCAGAGTCAGGACTGTGTACAAACATGATTCTCAAGGGGTGTACACAGACAGACTGCTAGAGGACTGTGAGGAGCAATTTCACAGAAAGTATATTGGAGTAGAACTGTGGACGCACCTTTAACAAGGCTGTATTTGTGTAAAGATGGCTTTTCTGGGAAAGGACTGAAAAAAACATCTACATGTTTTCACAAACGTTCTTCAATAAAATCAGACATACAAATAAATGTACACCTTCATGTACGTATATTAAACACAAATGCATATGGAAGAAAAAGAAAGGGGGAGGGGGGATACCTATTTAGTATTTGACCTTTCTTGTTACTGTAGAAAGAGATGAGTGGGAAAGAAAGAGTTAATCATTCATGACCAGATCACTGTTTTGCCCTCGACACACCTTAACCTTCTATGACTGAACAAGTTCAGCCTGTTCTGTACAAGGAGTGTCTGAGCTTCAAGGAACTGGATTCCAGTAAAACAAGCAAACGGCACCTCAAACATACTCTTACTCTACTCATACAAGTTAAATTCACTAAATACAACTGGAAGCGCCTGATATTCAAAGGAAATGGATTTCACTACATTAAAACAGATGGGTGAAATTTAAAACACACTGTAAGTACCTTTATCCTTTATCAATGTGTGTGTATATTGTTACGGCTGGCTCGTGGGCAACATAAAAGAAGGGAGACAGACGACAAAGCTATATTTCTAAATGATGTTGGTATTTATTAAATCCATACAAAACTATAAAGAAAAGGAAGACATGTCTAGGGGGTTGATGTCTGTATGGATAGGTGTTAGTGTTGTGAGGGTGGACAGGAATGGATTCTAAGTGTGTGTGCATCAATAAGAGGAAAATATAAAATGAGGTGAGCAGAGAGAGAGAGCCACAAGTGTGCACAGGTGTGTTCATCTCCCACCCGTCCCCAGGTGTGGGTAATCAGTCAATCAGTCAATCATCCTCCCCACTGCTGCCTGCAGGCTACCCAGTCTGTAACACGTATATTCAGTATGTTTATTGTTTTCCTTGCTTTTTGTGGATACTTGAACTGAAAATGGAGGAAATAATAGTTTGATGGTGCTACACCTTCACCACTCTTTCATTTTGGGGGGGGAATCAGATTACAGAGCTTGAGGAAAACACATTTTGATATGTTGAATCAGGGGCGTTTCTAGCTGTTGAAAAGGTCAGGGACAAAGTCAAGTTTGTCTGGGGCTTGTTATTTCTTTTTTCTTTTTTTGAAGGGAGATTGGCATTGGTAGGTTGGGGATGAATATTTACCTAGATATTAAGATTACATGCATGACAAAAAAGAAAAAAAATGTGTTTACTTTTTTATATTTATATCGCCTTGTATGTGTTTTGTTCGTCAAGTTTTCTTTGGCAATACATATTTGTGTGGTCATGTCAATAAAGCGAGTCAATTTTAACCCTCCTATTATGTTCAAATTTTACCCACATCTATTATGCTTGGGGTCAATTTGACCCCAGTAATTTAAACCTCCAAAAAATTATTATAATTCTTTTTTTTTACCCAAGTTTTTGTGTCAGGTACTTTAGGTTTGTTTGTTGACTACCTAAATAGCCCTTAAAAATAAAACAATACCCCCACCCACCCTCTTTATACATCCAGAATACATGTTACGCGACTATGGAGAAATATGCAGATCCCCATAAAATCTCACTGATTGACCTAAAATTGGAAAGAGATATCCTTCTGGTGTTTTTATGGCTTCATATTATTTCTAAGTACATATTGTTGCTATCTATAACATTTGGAGTAAAAAACTATTTCTTTTATCAAGAAAAGTAACAATGTGATGAAAAAAGTTGATATTTCTTGTATATTTTATACAATTTAAACAGCCTGGGGTCAAATTGACCCCAAACAACACCTATGCGTAAAGTATGTGTACAGGACATTGAAAACATATCATCATGTTAATTTTGTCTTTACCCAGTTGTCCCCATTAAATTAGGAAAAGTCATTAAATATGAAGCAAAAAAAATTATGTCAAACATTTATTTAGAGACGTTAACATTGAATGGGGTCAAATTGACCCCAAACATAATAGGAGGGTTAAATGAGTGAGAGAGAGAGAAACCCTCACATGACAAACTTGGCCGTCACCGTAGACTAATTATTGGTGTGAGGGCTATCTAGCTTGGGCTGCCATATAGTCACGTCAGTAAATCTTTTTTTTTCTGGCATCAACATAATTTAATACATTGTAATGGTAATTCATTTCATACCATACATTGGAGATCCAGTCTTAGATTTGATCAGTCAGGATTCAAGTTGAATCGTGTACAATGGTGGCCATTCCAAGGGAGACAAAGCCTGAAGTTCCACTCATAGCTTCACCTCAGACTCATCTGATTATCCATTGAAGGATTGCTGTTAAATGCACTCTGAGAATTAGGGGTGTACTCCTATATTCAACAGGCCTTGGAGACAAAGCCCTTTGATTTGACATGGGGGAAGGTAGTGAGACCACTTGTCACACCTCACTCATCAGGATAATCTCTCTTCTCTAACCAGAAATGATTACATTCTAACTTAAGTCCAAATAAAAGTAACAATAACAACTAGGTATAAGATACATTTAATTATTGACTATGGCATATCCTTAATAACTATAAATCTTAATTCCGGTTACTTCAATTGGTACATGCCCAATGAAGGCTACATACCCTCACTCAGTGATTTACCTTGAGGTTTCTTCTTTGAATAGCCAAGAAGGCTAGATTGCTAGTGTGTGTGTCTGTCTGTTTATCTCCTCTTATGGTGTGTGTGTGTCTGTTGGGTTTATCTCCCCCTATGGTGTGTGTGAGGGTTCAGAACATTTGAGGTCTGGGAAGTGAGACACTTAGTTTACTTCACTCTTTTTGTAGATGTATCCTTTTAATGTCATATCATTATGTGTATTAGTTTAAATTGTGTTACTTGATGACTGTTTATTCAGTAATAAATCCTGTGAGATTTTGGCCTGTGTTTGGCAGTCAGTAAACTCCCTAACAGAGCTGGACCTGCGTCACAATGATACTGGAGAGCCAGCTTCTCTCAAGTCTAGTCCCTGTAAACCGCAGGCATTAAAGTTGGCGTCACACCTCAACTTACTAAAATGAGATTCCTGTTTGGGAATGTAATACCTCACATCATAACTATGTACTCAAATATTCAGGATTTAATTAAAATCAAGAGATCTCTATGTCTGCCACCACGGTATGTACAGAATGCATATCTGTCAGGCAAGGCAAGGAGAGTTTATTTCTATCGCACATTTCATACACAGAGGCAAATCAATGTGCTTGCCATGAATAAGAGCCAAAGGAACATTCATTGTAGAGATAAAGATAATTGGACGGATACAAATACATAAAAAAAAACATAATTACACAAACAGACAAAGTACATTTTAAAGGAGTGCACATTTGATCAGTTAGCAAAAAGCATCTGAGAATGGTTGGGGCTTCAGTCTAGCTTTGAAACTGGCTACAGTAAAGATGAGGTTTTTTTTCCCTTAGTAAAAAGAAGGCCTCTTAAACTGCTGTGACTGAACAAGTCACACAAGTTCTCTTCACAGAGTGCTTGAGCTTCAAGGAAATGCATCCCAGGACAAACTAAAATCTCAAAACACACTGATTAATTGGTCTCTTTCTGTGACACATTTAGTCATTCTGCCACTTTGTGCTGTTGAACTTTGTTAACCTCCTCCTATGGTGTGTGTGTGTGTGTTGTGTTTATCCCCTCCTGTGGTGTGTTTATTTTTGTTGTGTACAGAAGTGAAAGACAGGGGAGGGGGGTTGTTGGGTGCCACCCTGCACAACAAAATAATTCAAATTTAAATTCAGCAGTTTTGTTTTGTCCTTCCATAAGATTACAAAATGATGGACAGGTCTGATTAATAAGTAATTTGTATACAGCATAGAATAGCCAACTAGATGACTGGTCCCACATTATGATCCTAAATATGGCACACACACACACACACACACACACACACACACACACACACACACACACACACACACACACACACACACACACACACACAAACACACACAGACATATCTATATATACATGCACACACAGAGAGGGAGAGAATGAGTAAATCTTTCATAACAGGAATAATATGTTCTATGACACATTCAGAATAGCTTCATCTCAGGTGAAACATATCCAGGCAGTTAGGCAAGGGAGTGCCCAAAGTTATGGGCAATGGAATGCAGGACATTTCTTCAACATTAAAGCTGCACATTTGTCCTTTTCCTTTGTCCCTCGGTGAGTCTCCCACTGCTGCTAGGATGAGTGTCTCTCAGGAGAGAGAGGAGGATGAAGGTCACACTAACATACTCAGGGTCTAGTTGATTGATAAAAGACTGAAACATGCACATGTATATATTTTCACAAACATCTGTCAATGAAAACACATATACAAATAAATGTGCACAAACATGCAAAATAAACACAACTGCATTTAAGAAAATAAAGAGGGCAGGAAAAACAAAATCTGTTTCATCTTCCTTGATTCTATAGAATTTGTCTGTACAATGGAGAGAGATAAGTAGGGAGGAAAGAGTTACATGTTCACAACAAGATCAGTTGTTTTGTCTTGATACTAGGAACAAGTCAAACCAGTTCTCTAAAGGGAGTATCCGAACTTCAAAGAAATGGATTTCAGAAAAACGAGCCAGTAAAATTCAAAAACAAACTATAAGTTTGTACAAGTTAGATGTCTATTTTCCAAATGAACTTGGATTCTGGTAATACTGCACATGATATTGGTAGAGTTGTATTCTAGTAGTAGTTGGAAAATAAACAAGCTTATGAGAAGCCACCTTTAAAAACTGCGTGTTGCTTTAATCTAATTGTAGCTCTAATATAACTTATATTTACCTTATTCTTACTGTTTTTTTTTTAAAGCTGATACACAGTTATTGCACTAATGACTGAAGTTTTTAAATTTAAGTCCTATTTTCATGCCTTTCATGTTGATTTATAATTGATGAGGTCATATTGAAGGACTTTTCCAACCTAAAACTCATGTTTAATCGTCAGTATGTATCTACATATTGTTCTAGCACACTGGGTCAATTAATATATAATTGCATAATCCTTCCCTGAACTGTGCAGTACATGTAGTAATGGTCAAAGTAAGGTTTTGTGGAACACTGAAACGTTCAAAGCAATTGCATTGCAAACCAGAGAATTAGAAGAATTCCATGTTTGAAAACCAATGCAATCATGACACCTATTGACAGCTTTGCATTAATGTTAAATATCATGAACTCCAACAAGCAGACTATGATACGACAGCTTGCACTATAGCCTACTGAACAAATGTTGAAGCTTAAGACAATGTTATATGTTGCTGCTTGTCTAAAGTAGGTTATAAAAAAAAAAATTTTTAATAAATTTATAAATGACCGGTATTCCCTGTTATTATCCTATTGATTCCATAATGCAAAGGGTTTTATTCTCCTGTTTAATTCTCTTTTTACAACTTGTAAAGAAAAACTTTAGAATCCAGCATTTAGAGTAATATGAACAGCTCTGGGTGTTTACTGGCAACATAGATAATGAATCCAATAATATATCAGCTACAGAAAAGGAAGGAGGCACTCGTGATAATAAAAGCACCAAGTATGTCTTATTTTCGAAGGGAGGGGAAATCACGTGACATATGAACAACTGAACGACGCCCAGAAGCAGTGTTTTGATACATCTGCATTTCAATCATTCGACACCCCGTCAAAACGACTGTTTCGACCTTCCCATCACTACCCATTTGTTAGACAGAAAATTGCACTCCTTCTCACTTTAGACCTCTTAATTATTCTAAAAGACATTAGGCTTCTTCAGAGTGTAAATAGATGAATGATGCATTGATCAGTGGTCTAAACTGAGAGAGGCCTATGTTGTAAAACAAAGAAAACATTCTTCTGTCTCACTTTTTGCTGCACTTTTTTGTCTGCTAAACCTACACACCTGTGTGTCAATGTAAACAGATCTCATATTCCAGAAAGTGTAGGTGGTGATACTGAATCATGGCCTGAGGAAATATTGTAGCCAATATGCAGAACTGTTTCAGGATTGTAATGGATGTGAAGGATCTCTGTTTACAACAACAACAACAAAAGTGCATTATATCAAAAAAAAAAAAATCTATCTATATTGACACATTAATGCAGAAGAGAAAAATAACTGTGACAAATACCTAAAACCTTTGCACAGTACTGTGAAATCACAAGCTTTCTTGTAAAGCTCCATGTTTCTCCTATTCAGGTCTGAAGAGACTCTGTCACTACTGCTAGGATGAGTGTCTCTGAGGAGAGAGAGGAGGCTGCAGGTCACAGTAAGACACTCAGACCAGAGTCTGCACGACACAGCGGCGTGACCATGAAAAAGGACAAGGACATGGATGAATCTCTGACACTCAATGATGAACCAGCACATTCTGATGTTAGGTGAGTTAAGAAACAGATTATCACTATCTACTTTAATTTTTTTTATTATGGCTCAAAATGATGTTGCCAGAATGTCTGTTTTTTTTTTCTTCTTCTTCTTCTCAGATCAAAGAGACACAGATCTCCATCTCGTTTTTTGCCAAAACTGTCTGACATTCATTAGAATGTAATAAAATTAGGCAATATCAAGGGCAGCTATCACTTTGAAGGACCCCTTGCCTCATTTTACCTCTTCAGAATAAAATCACAGTCAGACAGGCTCAGATTAGTTTTATAGCTTTTGATAGTGATGGAAAATTGTGTTGGGAAATATTAAAGGTTATAATATAGAGGTTTGAAAACCAATGCAACCTCTTGGTCGTTTTGCGTTAGTTTTAATCATCATAATAAAGTCAAACAAATAGGCTATGAAACACCAGCTTGTTGGTGCTAAACAATTGTTGAAGCTTAAGGTTTGCAGGTTTGAAAGGAACTGAAGGGAATTTAGACTATATGTTAACCTTTTAAGTGTTAACCAAGATGCTCTGACCTTTTGCCAAGACCGGTTAGGCTGTAGAATTAGATACCATATCCAGGGTTTATGTGGAATTAATTATTCCAGATTATTAGCTTTGATTAAATCGATTCCATAATGTGAATGGTCTCGTGCGCTGGCTATTTCCCAATAGGTATTGCTATATATACAAAAAAAAATGTAGATATTGAATTCCGCATTTGGAGAAGCCTACTATGAACCATGTTTGGAGTATACTGACAACACAGATAACAAATTAAATCATGTCTAGCCTACAGACAAGGAAGGAGGCACTGGTAAGAGAAAAAAGGTGCCAGGTATCGCTCACTTTTGAACTATTTGGAGGCTTTAGTCAAGGAAAATCATGTGACGTGTAGGATTGAGAACATCTGTTTCTCACTGGACGAGTGTTGAGTTCCATAACCTGTGGTGGCGGTGCTCTTGGTTGTTCCTCCACTGTATGTGGCAGAGACTGTTGTGCCCACACTCAACTCATCGAAGTCCCAACATGTTCCTACACAAGAACAGTTCCCTCCCTTTGTAAACTGAGTTTGATTTCCCTTCGTGCTCAGAATCTGAGATTTATTTTCACAGATTTTCCATTCGAGCAATTTCACACTGTTTCCATTTTGAGAAAGATGATTGGTAAGATAAGATCAAATATTAAAGGCTGAAGCTTCCCCTTCATAACAAAGCAAAGGTATAACCTAAACTCCATAATGGGAAACATGTAGAGGTGTATCTGTTATAGAGAGGTTGTGTGTGAGAGATAAAGATAGAGAGAGATAGAGAGAGAAAGAGAGAGAGTTTCATTCTACATTGGTGCAGCTATTGTTATATAACATTAAGTGAGGGGGGGGGGTCGGTGAGAGAGAGAGACAGAGAGAAAGAGATTAATTCGGCATCGGTGCAGATATAACATTAAGGGCCTCATTTACTTACAGGATTGCGCCCATTTCAGGCGTAATTTCTGCGGGTAAAGACATAAAACTGTATTTCCAAAGGAGGCGCACCTGAGTAAAAGCGCAGATTACCGCTGCTGGGAGGGCATAAGGGAAAGCGGGTGTTCTTCACAAAGAGATGGGAGGAGATGCGTAAAGTGTGCCTAATTATGTATAAGTAACGAAAAAAGAGGTGTTTTAGCATGACATATCAGCTGCTAAATGAAAACGATGTTCCTGCGAGAAATTTGAGAAATACGAACATCATAAATGTTATTTATTTAATGTTATACGTGCCCCTGTCCACGCTACAACTCCAGTTTTGAAAAGCATGGTTTTCAGTGTTCAGGAATACGCCGTTTTAAAGTAAGGGGTTTCGTGTATTCCTACCAAACTATTTAACGGGATGCTATGGAGCAGTTAACCTGGCTATTAACTATCCTAGCTATCTCTAGCTTAGGGAACCATCTTAACAGTTTGCAGTTGCCTGTGTGTGATTAACTCATGTTAATATGTGTGAATATGAACTTGTGAACATAAACTCGTTAATATGAAGCTGCACAGGCACCCTGAGGGGTAACCATAGCAACCCAGAAACTCAATGCTCATCCATGGTGGAACACGCAGGCTCTTTCTTCCCTATTTTAGCGGAGCGCTAAATAACACTAGAGGGCGGTGTTAGGCGCAGATGACGCTACGAGGTTTTTTGTTTGATAAATAGGATGCAAAATACTGTGCGCTATATGCGGTTTGGCAAAGGCGCTGATTGCGCTGCGGTCGCAATGTTAGTAAATGAGGCCCTAAGTGCGGACACAGTCAACCATTCGAAAGATACATTTGTTAATGTTGATTGGTTTATTGTGTCTCCTTGTGTTTGTAGACACACACACAGACCTCCATCTCCAGTGCCCAGCTGTGAGTCCATGAAGAGTGACCATTCCAAGGAATACCTACCCAATTTCAGCAGTGAACCAGTCCCATCAGATCTGAAGTGAGTTATCTGCCTTTAGATTTTATATATAAGTTGTTCAGACACACACACACACACACACTGTTATGAAAGTGGATTGGTAAGATAACATACAATTCTAAAGGCAAAAGCTTCCCCTTCATAACAAAGCACAGGTATAACCTAAACTCCATAATGGAACACATGTAGAGGTGTATCTGTTATAGAGAGGTTGTGTGTGAGAGAGAGATATAGAGAGAGGTAGAGAGAGAAATAGAGAGAGAGAGAGTAAGAGAGAGAGAGATTCATTCTGCATTGGTGCAGATATTGTTATATAACATTAAGTGCGGGGGGAGGTCGGTGAGGAGAGAGAGAGAGAGAGAGAGAGAGAGAGAAAGAGATTAATTTGGCATCGGTGCAGATATAACATTAAGTGTGGACACATTAAACCGTTACAAAGATACATTTGTTTATGTTGACTGGTTTCTTGTGTCTCCTTGTGTTTGTAGACGACAAACACACAGACCTCCATCTCCATTTCCCAGCTGTGAGTCCATGAAGAGTGACCATTCCAAGGATTACCCACCCAATTTCAGCAGTGAACCATACCCATCGGGTCTGAAGTGAGTTATCTGCCTTTAGTTTTTATATATAAGTTATTCAGAATCACACACATTTTGTTATGAAAGTGGATCGGTAAGAAAAGATAAAATGCTAAAGGCTGAAGCTTGCATTTCATAACAAAGCAAAGGTATAACCTAAACTCCATAATAGAAAACATGTAGAGGTGTATCTGTTTTAGGTTGTGTGTGTGTGTGTATGTGTGTGTGTGTGTGTGTGTGTGTGTGTGTGTGTGTATGTGTGTGTGTATGTGTATGTGAGAGAGAGAGAGAGAGATGGATGGAAGGATGAATACTTTATTAATCCCGAGGGAAATTTAGGTCATCCATTAGCTTATACACTTAACTCACAAACATACATACATCAATCACAGTAAAAAACAATACACATAGGGAGAACATGTTCACAGGGAGTGGGGTGTATACAGATACAGGATAGATCTGGCCCTATATTACAGTGTGCATTGATTGTGACAGTGTTGATGTCCACGAGGAAAGTAGTGCAAAGAGTGCAGAGGGATAGTGTTCATGTGCTTGTGTGGATAGTGCAAAGATAGAGTACTTGTGCTTGTGTGTGTGAGGATAGTGCAAAGTGATAAAAAATAGTGAAGTCTGTGCAAGGGGCTAGTATAGCCAGTAAAAAGATGGACAGTGGGATGGAATATAATGAGATGAGAAGAGGAGGGGAGACTGAGGTAGACTCATGCAGAGAAGTCCATCTCCCTCCCCCTCCCCTTCTGCGTAGCGTTATAAAGCTGTATGGCCCTGGGGACAAAGGACTTCCTCAGCCTGTCCGATGAGCATGACAGTGACAGGAGTCTGCCACTGAATATGCTCCTCTGTCCATTAAGAGTACTGTGTAGTGGGTGGTGGTCATTGTCCAAGATGGTCAGCAGCCTACTCAGGGTCCTTCTCTCCGCCACTGTTGTTAGGCAGTCCAGTTCGATGCCAACAACAGCTCCTGCCTTTCTCACTAGCCTGTCTAGAGAAAGAGAGAGAGAGAGGGGGTGAGAGAGACAGAGAGGGTGAGAGAGAGAGAGAGACAGAAAGAGAGAGAAAGAGAGACAGAGAGTAGGAGAGAAATTGGTGCAGATTTGTTATATATAATTAGTGTGGACATTTACATTTACATTTAGTCATTTAGCAGACGCTTTTGTCCAAAGCGACGTACATGTACAAGGGACGTGGACACATTCATTAAATAAAACTCTCTTACACTCTCTCTCTCTCTCTCTCTCTCTCTCTCTCTCTCTCTCTCTCTCTCTTTCTCCCACTCACACACACACACAAATACACAAATATTATTATCACACTTCTTGGGCATGTCATATTATGTGAAATGTGTGTGTGTGTGTATATGTAGTTCCCTTTTGACTTTTGGGGTGTAGTTTACTCTTGCAATGGAGCCATGAGTTAGCAACTGTGAGGTTATAGCAGTGAAAAATGGCTCCTACTACTTCTTAGTATAACTGCTCATTCTGTTATAACTCAGCATGCGGTCGCTGACGTCTACATCGCCTATATTAGGCAGCAACACGTGACATGACACTCATTGTTTGCAACTTGAAATGTCTGACTATATTTACATTGAGTCAGCTGATTGCTACCCTCATCTGTTGACCCAGCTCATCTTAATTGGTATTTACCTAAGGCAAGCCATGTAGATATACATTCTAATGAAAGTCTTCAGTTCTTCAGGGGTGGGGTTCTGTGACTGTCCTGGAGGTCACACTAACTGGTGAAAACTGACATATTATGAAACAATTCACTGTCTATGTATTTCTCAAAGTAGTGAAATGTATCCCAGTTGGCTCTTATGTTTGCCTCCTCGTGAGGGTATTTATGAATTTCCTCCACCATGGGTAAAGATCTTAAGAGCTAAAATAAGTTTATTTATCAAATATTAAGTCTGCATCAGGTTATGCCTCTGCAGTGAATTGAGTGCTGAACTGACCCAGGATCAGTCCAGGTGTGGAGTGTGTGAGAGGGTACTGAGGGACCCAGTCATCATCACCTGTGGACACAGTTTCTGCAGGCAGTGCATCAGCAGCTACTGGGAGCAGCCTGGACTACCAGGAGACCAAGCCTGTCCCCAGTGTGGAAAGACATGCAGAACTCAACCTCCTCTACAGCCTTGTCTGAATGAACACACAGACATGGTAGAAAGCAGCAGACACCTGCACACTGAAAACACACCAGACAGGAGGAGAAAACCAGGTGAGGGTTTCCTGATGTTTATACTTTTATCAGATCTGATGAAGGAGTAGCTTATAAGACAGGATCCTTTTCAGCCGGCAGAGCCAGGCTAAAATAATGATTTTCGTTAAAGGAGCCAGAAAGAAAAGAAGAAAAATATATATAGTTTTAGCCAAGTTATTATTATTCTCATTGTTGTTGTTGTTGTGGCCTCCATGAGTGTAATTCACAAGAAGATTATGCACACATGCCCTGTGTGCAGCTCTCTCCTTATTAAACACAATATAAAATATATAAATAGCCATAACAGACAGATCTTGAAAATAATATCCTATCCTGTTCGAACTTTACAGTGTCATCAAGTTGAGGCGCTCGGTTAAGGTTTAGTCTGTGGCGATATTAGCAGAAAAATTGAGAAGTTACTTAAGCGAAAGAATGACAGCGCTGGTAATGTCATACTACCGAAAACTACTAAAATTCAGCGTAAATACAACCCTGATTATATTAGATTTTGTTTTGTGAATGGAGTGATGAAAGGTAGCCGTTTCTTTTAAAACAAGTTAGACGACTAGACGGACGTCAGTAAAGCTGTATTAGTGCTGTTTTTTGTGCTTTATCATTGGAGTGGTATTCTACAAGAGGACATGCTTTTCTGTGGAGAGCCACCAACTCAAACTATTGCCAGAGACAGTGCTTTCCATTCTTGCTTCGTCTTTTGTTGCACTTGCTTGATGTTTGACTGTGTTAGGAAATTTGTTGACTCACTAGTTTGTCATAGTGTCAAAGTAAGCAAATTTCAACAGGTTTAGCTTGGTTTAGCCGCATCTTGTTTGCGATTAGCAATTCCTCCGTTTTGTTGCTTTCAGCATGAAATGATTTCTAAGTGACAGTGAGAAAAGAAAGAGGAAAAGGGAGGATGAGAAGTTCAGGGAGAAATTTCCTAAGGTAACACAATATTTCCAATCAGTGGAAGTGAAAAGACATTTCTGATAATGTTTCAAGTTAATCTGATAATGTTTCAAGTTCTGCTGAGCCAAGTTTAGCTAATGGTAGCAGCATCAGTCAAACAGCTACTACAATAACAGCGCCAACTAGCCCTGCCTGCTTTGCTTCTACAAACGGTGAGCCATCATGTACCATAGATGCCCATATCTGGGACACTGACGCATGCACTGACTACGCGCATGATACTGCCATCATCACTCAAAGAATGAATCAAATGTAACAAGTTGCACTACTATTACACTGCACTCAAAACCTCATAATTCAAATAATTTACATTACATTATTTAAATCATTATATTGACCTATTTGAACCTATTTATTTAAACATCATTTTAACTTTTTTGTTTGTATGTCTGAAGCATCACCTATTTTAATTAGGCCTACCTGAGTGGTCTTGTTTGCATGTTTCATCACTTGTTTTGAGTGCATGCTATCTTTTGGGTCTATTCTGGTTTCATTTATTTGCTTGTTTCCTGTAGCAGGTGCTGATGTTGCTCTTTGTGACACATAACAATTGCTTATAAATAAGAATGGAAGATTAGCTAAAAAAGGCTGGGTGTCTGTTGGGCCCCGACCTGTTACAAATATGAAAAGATGGGCCTCGGAGTAGGAAAGGTTGGGAACCCCTGGTGTAGTGAGAGTGTTGCACCCCCCACCTCCAGTATGTGCAAAGTGTGTGAGGATAATAAATCAGTCAAACTGACACAGGACAGTCGTCGCTATAGGTTATCCATAGACTTGCACTGATAACTTGCACCGATAACACATTTATGTGCTTTTGTACAGATATAATATGTTATAAAAGTGTTATTATTAAATGACGAGTGTTATAATGCTGTAAAATTAAATATTGTATTATGTTTATTTCATGAATATTTTTAATACTACTTAAAATACATAAATAAATACTTTAATGTGAAACACATTCTTAAATACATAAAATATTAATAATCCTGAGTTTGTGATTTGCACTAGTTGAATGTATGTTCAAGTAGTTTTGGAATGTCCCTTATTTTTAGTAAAATGTATCATTAAAAAACTTAATTTTCATTATGTTTTTTCTAACTTTTAATATTGTCAAACAATTACTTGCATTGTTAGAAAGGTTTAAATCAAACTAGATCTAAATCAAATATTTTTAAAAAGCATTATTAACATTTATATCAGGCCTGTCAATTATAACTGGTACCTCAACAAGTGTAACCATGTTGCGAACATAACAAGAGGGTAATGTTAAACAGAGCTTGACTGCTAGATATACCAACTCAATATATATAAACTTGGGAGGACAAATAACATGCAGAGACTGGATGCAAGTTCTGAGAAAACACTCAATCAATGTATTTTGTGCAGGTGCATCAGCTTATATAGACAGTCACATGACACACACACCTGAAATGCATCAGCTATAATTGGGAGCTCAATTAGTTGTCAATTATTCAATTAACACCCCCACTTGATCACACATTATTGACAACCATAAATCATACAACAAAAACAAACAAACATGGAAACCAACTGCACTTAACTGGCTATACCCCAAACAGGAACATGGAAAAAGTAAGTAGTTTTGCTTTAGTAGCTGGTTTTGTCATCTGTTGGGCAATACTCCAAACATACTTTACAGTCATTAACAGTTGATCTCACAAAATGGTATTTTATATCAATGTGCTTACATCGCTGTCTGCTGACTGGATTCTTTGGCTACATAGCGGGCCTTGTACTTGTCAGATCCATCAACATTGGTTTTGAGAGTATACACCCATCTACCCCCCACTGCTTTCTTGCCCTCAGATAAGGTGGTCAGAGTAAATGTGTTGTTATCCCTCAGTGCCTTCATCTCCTCATCCATTACATCTACCCACTCTCTTGAGTTGGATGAAGTCACAGCATCTCTGAACGTCTGAGGTACATTACAAACCATCCTGTAGCAATAATCAATGTTGATCTGAACCTGATCACTCTCTATCCCATAGAAGTTCTGGCCTCCTCCTCTCTCTAGCAGGGTATCTCTGTGGAGACTGGGATTCTGGCTTGACCTCACCTGTCTGTAGGCCTATCTGGCTTGGACCTGGCCTAGCCTCTGGGATGTCATTCTGCTCGGGTTTGTCAGGGTCAGGTCTGGTTGTGCTAGACTGCACACCACTGTCATCGTCGGACATGTCATCAGTCTGCTGTCCCTCAACACAGGACATGAACCTCACCAGTCTGTGCTTCATCACCTTCCTGCTGTCAGGGTAGTAGACCATATAGGATGGACTGTTCTTGTCATAACCAACGAAGATGCCTTTGTCAGACCTTATCTCTAGCTTCTTCCTGTCCTGCCTGTAGGCGTAACACACAGTACCAAACTTCTACATCCTGGAGACATTAGGTCTCCTTCCTGTCAGCATGAAGTAAGGTGTCTCTCTGGTGCGGTTGTTGAAACATCTATTCCTCACCACTGCTGCTGTCTGGACCGCATACGGCCATAGCTCCTTGGCTAACTGGCTCTCCAAGAGCATACATCTAGCCAGGTCAAAAAGGGTTCTCCAGTTACGCTCGGCAGTGCCATTCTGGTGTGGTGAGTATAGTGCTGATGTTTCATGTCTGATTCTATTTCTACACAGTAGGGCTTGGTAACCCTGCCCTGTGAACTCGGTACCATTGTCAGACCTGATACACTTCACTTTCCCATATGGGGCTGTGTCGGCTAGAAACCTCTCTGTGGCTTCTACAGTGTCACTCTTGTGCTTTAGACAGTACACAAACACTGCACTTGAATAGTCATCAGTAAAGGAAAGTGCATACCTATACCCTTCCTTGGACTCTGGGTCAATGGGGCCTGCCAAGTCAGTGTGAACCAGCTCTAAGGCTGATTTGGCCCTCACATCAGGCTTCCTGTTCCTGTTCAGAGTGAACTTGCCCTGAGTACACACTTCACATATCATGGATTTGGACGCTTTACCCCTGATTGACATTCCATCCACAACATTCTCCAACTTCATGACATCATCAAACAAATGTCTCTCGGTGGCTACTCACGCCGGATATCTCTGTGCACAAACGTCAAACGCACCTGGGCCCATAACATTTTAAACAGAGCTTGACTGCTATATATACCGACTCAATATATATAGACAAATAACATGCAGAGACTGGATGCAAGTTCTGAGAAAACACTCAATCAATTTATTTTGTCCAGGTAAATCAGCTTATATAGACAGTCACATGACACACACACCTGAAATGCATCAGCAATAATTGGGAGCACAATCAGTTGTCAATTATTCAATTAACAGGTAAGATTGTCTAGACCAGGGGTCCAGGATCTGGACCATATTGTTACGCCAGCGCTGAACCCTGCTCCTGCCAAACCCCTTTCAACTTCAACTAATGCACCTCTGTTTCATTCACAATCACCTGAATATGAATCATATAAACCGGTCACCATTCACTCCCACTTTTTTTCTGGCCTCGCATCATGAAAGACGACACCTGCAGCAGATTGGTTGAACTCTGTTTCGATCCCGACTTCGAGGTTAACCTAGCTTTTGTCTCCCCTGCGCCTATGGCTCCCGTGTAGCACTCCTACTTCATGTCTGTTCTTTGTTTGCCCCCAGTTTAACTTCAGTGCTTTGATCGTTTTTGAATCCTTATCTTCTGTGCGTTCCCGTTTGGACAATCACCATTTCTGAGCTTGTCAAGTCATATTTATTTTGTTTTGCGTTTGTGTTTATCCCTGTGTTTTCCCTATTCCCCTGGCTTTGACTGTTCCAAATAAACCACCATCTTCCAAACATATATACGTCGCTGAGAGTAAAAGTCCCTGACATATATAGCATCTACACAGGATTTCAAGTCAATGGGATAATTTAATTAAATGCATTTAATCATTGACCTTATTCTGTTTGTCATTCAGTGGAATAATTTGTGAATGCGTTGAATTTAGATGACCAAATTTTATGTATTACTTCAACATCATTACTATAACTAATGTTTTAAAGAAAGCTAAGTGTAGTCATGTAGGACCCCAAATTATTTTGTAAATATTCATATGGCTCTTGGTAGAACAAAGACTCCCCATCCCTGCTCTAGATTATCAGTTTTAAAGTGTAGCTTTATAGCAGATCAGAAAATTCCACAGTAGTGAAAAGCAAATGGATGTCAATGATAATTTGGCTGAAGCAATCACAAATGAAAATGAATCTTGTGATTCATCATACGCATTATACTAATAGGTTTCTTCATTCATTTTTGTCCATGATAAACAGCTGATGAATTCCTGAGGAGAATTATAGATAAGCATAAAGCCAGTCTGAAGATGAGGTTTGAGAACATATCTGAAGGCATCATCAAACCAGGAGCTGAGACACTCCTCAATAAGATCTACACAGAGCTCTACATCACAGAGGGAGAGAGTGAAGGGGTGAATAAGGAACATGAGGTTTGTCAGGTGGAGTCATCATCCCGAGCACAAACAACAGAAGACACACCAATCAACTGCAATGACATCTTCAAGCCCTTACCTGGACAGGAGAAACACATCAGAACTGTGATGACCAAAGGTGTTGCTGGCATTGGAAAAACAGTCTTGGTGCAGAAGTTCATTCTGAATTGGATAGGTGGGGTAGCCAATCAGAACGTAGATTTCATATTTCCCCTTCCTTTCCGTGAGCTGAATTTGGTCAGGGGTGATCAGTATAGTCTTCACAAGCTCCTGCTTGACTTCCATCCTGAGCTGAAGGATGGTGAAGAATACAAAGACTGTCAGGTTGTGTTCATCTTTGATGGTTTGGATGAGAGTCGACTACCACTGAATTTCCAACAGAACATGATATCTGATTTAAAACAAAGGGCTTCAGTGGATGTTCTGATGGCAAGCCTCATTCAGGGAACTCTGCTTCCCTCTGCACTCATCTGGATAACCTCAAGACCAGCAGCAGCCACTCAAATTCCTGCTCAGTGCATCGATCGGGTGACAGAAGTACAAGGGTTCAATGACCCACAAAAGGAAGAGTACTTCAGGAAGAGAATCAGTGATGAGAGAAAGGCCAACAGAATCATCTTACACATTAAGTCATCTAGGAGTCTCCACATCATGTGCCACATTCCAGTCTTCTGTTGGATTGCAGCCACTGTACTTCAGCAGATGCTGGACAAGACGAAAGACATTCCAAAAACTCTGACTGAGATGTTCATACATTTCTTACTCATCCAGACCAGAAGGAACGATCAGAAGTATCAGAGTGGAACTGAGACAGATGAAAAGAAACTTCTAAAATCTCAGAAAGAGATTTTACTGAAGCTCGGAGAGCTGGCTTTCAAGAATCTAGAGGATGGCAATCTGATGTTTTATGAGGAAGATCTGAGAAAGTGTGGTATTGATGTCAGTGAAGCCTCAGTGTACTCTGGAATGTGCACTGAAATCTTCAAGGAAGAATCTGTGTTTCACCAGAGGAAAGTCTACTGCTTTGTGCACCTGAGCATCCAGGAGTTTCTTGCAGCTGTGTTTGTGTTTCACTCTTATGTGACTGAGAACCTTGAGGCTCTGAAATCCCTCCTCAGTGAAGAACACAAACCCAGTCATTTTTCATCATCTCTTAAATCAGTGCTGGGCTTACAATCTCAAGATCATCTACATGTGTTACTTAAGAGTGCAGTGGATGAGGCTTTGAAGAGCAGGAATGGACACCTGGATCTTTTCCTTCGATTCCTTATGGGCATCTCTCTGGAGAGCAATCAGAGACTTTTGAAAGGTCTACTGAACCACAAACACAGCACCTCAAAGAGCATCAAGGGAATATGTCAATACATTAAGAAGCTCAACAGGGAAGATCTCTCTCCTGAACGATGCATCAATCTTTTCCATTGCTTATCTGAAATGAATGATCATTCCATGCACAAAGACATAAAAAAATATCTGGAGTCACCAAAGAACATCAAACACAAATTATCTCCTGCTAGCTGTTCAGCACTGGCCCACATGCTTCTGATGTCTGAAGAGGTGCTGGATGAGTTTGACCTGAAGAAATACAACACATCAGATGAGGGACGCAGGAGACTGCTCCCTGCTGTGAGATGCTACAGAAGGGCACGGTGAGTTTCTGATGGAGACGGATAAACTTCTTATGAGTAACCAACTTATTTTTTTCATTGTTATTCTTGACAATATGTAAACTTGCGTTGATAAGATTATGTCCATTCCACTACAGGACTGTGCATGACTAATTCATAGTTTTGATGACATTTTTGTCTAGTGCTGAAGTACAGTATGAAACATCTAAAGATACCAGCAGATGCAGGTGTCAGGGTCATGAGATAGGAGAGTAATATTCAATTTTCTGCAGCACTTTGGTTGATAACTTGGCATAAGTTGACACTTTCCATTATTACATTTTAATGTAGCCTAAGTTTGACATTTACGGGGTGGTTAGGTCTGCCCTTTGATAACAGTAGAGTTAAAGGTTTCACACATAGAGTGGTCACTGATCTGGACTGAAATGTGGATTACTTGGATTGATCTACTTATGTGATTATGTTCAAATGATCCACTATCTCTCAGATAGGCCTACTGTAAAAGAGTATGTAGGTGTAAGTATCTGATGAATTGTGTCGATGTGATGGTTCAGACAGTTTATACAGTATGAGAAATATATTCCATAATTCATTATATGCCAATATTTTTTCAAGGTGAAGGCACAACAATTTTCAGTGTATTGACAATAAGTATAGAGCATACAACATTTTTATGTAACCTCTGTTACGTCCAATCCCAGTCTTCTATCTGAATACAGATACAGAGACATTTTTCTGTTTTCTGTTTTGTGGTTTGAACAGATACAGATACAGATGCAGATGATGCAGCTCTTCATGTAACAGTATATATCATTAATGTCTTGGTACATTTAGAATTGCTTATTTAAAACCTAGGGGTAAGTAGTGTGAACTGAGACCTGAAGAGGAATGAGAGTTGTGTGTTGCCCTTTTTTACAGGCTGTTGTGGACATTACAATTAGAGAATTGTGAGGACTGTGGCAATATAGGGGTAGACCATGTGTGTATCAGAGGTTCCGCTAGAAAAAAAAATTGCCATGTAAAATGAAGCAGTGCATTTAGACATCTACGGGAAAACTTTTTCTGCCTCCACTCTTTCATTATATTGATTTCTCAGGACACCCAGATTCTTCCAGAGTCATATTTTATGTTTTGTTTTTCTGTTTTGCAGACTTGCTGAATGCAATCTCACAGATAAGTCCTGTGGAACTGTGGCTACTGTTTTACAGTCACCAAACTCCCTGACAGAGCTGGACCTGTGTAACAATGACCTGGGAGATTCTGGAGTTCAGGTTCTCTCTAAAGGACTGTTTAGTCCCCACTGCAAACTGCAGATATTAAGGTTGGTGTTATACATGTCTTTATTGTCATGAATTTCCTGATTGGATATGTAGCCCTTAACTTATCTTATCTAATATGGCAGACTTTAACAGACTTTAGCAATATCTCTTTTGTCTGTTTTCCTTCACGTAAGATTCTAACTCAATTTCCACCTGTTAATTCCGTCTCTCATCTCTTTTAGAGATTCCGTTGTTTTTTCCCATCCCTCCAATTCTTCAAATGGAGGATGATATATAAATAGGAAATTATGTATTTTAAGTTTAGATTTAATTACATTTAAAAACATCACATAAATATGATTAGAATGACATAGGAAATAAAAAATATTTAAGCATTACAATTTAGCTTAGAAAAGCCATGACAATGAGTAACTGTTCACACCACATTTTCTTGGAAAAGTACCAGTGAACACCCTACCCTGCCTACATCACTGTGCTGAGGTGTGAACTTCTTTTGGATTGAGGGAACTGTGAGGACTGTGGCAATATAGGGGTAATCCCTGTTTGTGTGTCAGTATCCCATTACCATCATGTATAAATGTAGCAGTGCATTTAGATCTCTAAGGGGAAACTCAGCACCACTTCTACAGGATTGTTTGTTGCCTCCAACCTTTCATAAGAGGGAACTGTGAGGACTGTGGCAATATAGGGGAGGACCATGTTTGTGTATTAGTATGCTATTACAGGACACCTTCAGAAAGGCATTGCTTTTTTATAATTCCAGAGTAATATTTTGACTTTTGTCACTATGTTTTACAGACTTGCTGAATGCAAACTCACAGATAAGTCCTTTGGAATTGTGGCTACTGTTCTACAGTCACCAAACTCCCTGACAGAGCTGGACCTGTGTAACAATGACCTGGGAGATTCTGGATTTAAGCTTCTCTCTAACGGACTGTCTAGTCCCCACTGTAAACTGCAGACATTAAGGTTGGTGTTATACATGTCTTTATTGTCATGAATTTCCTGTTTAGTTATGTAGCCCTTAACAATGACTTATATTGTTATATTATCAGAGTGATAACCTGATTTTGCTAATGTGGCAGACTTTAACAGTATCTCATTTCTTTTTTCCTTACCATGAAATTCTAACTGAATTTCCAACTCTTAATTTCATGTCTCTCATCCCTCTTAGATGTTTTTTTCCCATCTCTCCAACTCTTCAAATTGACGATGATAGATGAATGCGAAATTATGTATTTTAAGTTCAGATTAAATTTAATTAAAAAAAAACATCACATAGATATGATTAGAATGATATAGGGAAAAAACATTATAATTAAGCTTAGAAAAAACATGACAATATCACATTGGAGTAACTGTTCACACCACATTTTCTTGTAAAAGTACCAGTGAACACCCTACCCTACCAAAATCGCTGTACTCAGGTGTGAACTCCTATTTTCTGTAGGTCAAATCTGTGCCACTTAAATAACTAATTCTTCTCACTGATTAAATGTCAAATTGTGAATAAATGCTTGTCACAGTCCTGGCAAGTGAAATAAACATATTGATCAGACCGAACCTCCCAGTATTTCAGCCAATCAACATAATGCTTCAGGAGCATGGAAAAGAGGAATGTAATATTATTGGATTTTGAACTCAACTATCAACAACCTTTCTCCAGAATTTTGGACTCTTCCCTAAATTTTCACTAGAGAAAGTGAATTAATGGGTTTATTTAGGCTTTCAGACATTACAAATGTTGTAATTAATCAGAAGCTCTTCATGTAATGGTATATGTAATTTATATCATGTTAAAATTAGAAGTTCATTTTTAAAACCTAAGGGAATTGGTGTAGAAAAACTAAAGTAGTGTGCACATGAATTCATGAACTGAGACCTGCAGAGCAATTTGATTTGTGTGTCACCCCTTTTTTACAAGCTGCTGTGGACATTAATATGAGGAAACTGTGAGGATTGTGGCAATATAGGGGTAAACCCAGTTTGTGTATTAGTATGTCATTACTGTTGTGTAAAATGTAGCACAACTCAACTGGAATGTTTTCCCTCCACCCTTTCATTAAGTAACGGATCGTATATATAGTTGCATGAAACTTACTGCTGGTGAAATTACTCTTTTATTTTCTTCCTTTGCGTAGAGGTACATTCAATAAACTATCACAAACTATCACCAGCGTAAGAGCTTTATCCTCATACGGGTCCATTAAACCATTACACTTTTGAAATGTATGCATGTGCATCCGCCCATAACAAAATCCGTAGCCATGCTGACAAGTTCACATTAACACAACCAAATCTGCGATACCTGCGATTTCAGAGTAATGTCTTGTCCTTTGTCACTCTGTTTTGCAGACTTGCTGAATGCAAACTTACAGATAAGTCCTCTGGAATTGTGGCTACTGTTCTACAGTCACCAAACACCCTGATAGAGCTGGACCTGTGTAACAATGACCTGGGAGATTCTGGAATTCAGCTTATCTCTAACGGACTGTCTAGCCACCACTGCAAACTGCAAATATTAAGGTTCGTGTATACATGTCTTTATTGTCATGCATTCCCTGATTAGTTATGTAGCCATTAACTTTGATTTATACTGTTATTTAAGCATGGTGATTTCACTTATGTGGCAGACTTTAACAGCATCTCTTTCTGTGTGCTTTCCTTCACATACGATTCTAATTCAATTTCCACTAGTTCATTCTGTGTCCGTCATTTCCTGTCATGACCTACACTTTTTTCCCATCCCTTCAACTCCTAAAATGTATGATGATAGATTTGTGGGAAATTACATATTTTAAGTTCAAAAGAAATTAAAATAATTACATTTGAAAAGAAACTCTTTCATATGTACGACAGTGACGTTTACAATAACCATGACAACATAACAGTGGAATAACTGTTCATATCACATGTCCTTGTGAAAGTCCCAGTGAACACCCTACCCTGCCTACATCACTGAATTGAGGTGTGAACGTACATTTTCTTTAGACAAGTAAATTCTATGCCACATAAATATCACCGTTTTCTTACTGATTAAATGCTTAATCCCATTGTCAAATTCAGCTAATTGCTCATCATGGTCCTCTGGTGGTCTGTTCTTCTCAACAATGACATCTGACTAGAATTGTGGACTCTTTTTTTAGGGTTATCATCCTTGCTCTCCAGAGTAAGTTATTAAAGTATGTATGAAGTATGAAAACAACCAAACGTGGACTCATTTGCTGATGGTCATTAGCATCTGCTGCCTAAATCAGAGACTGAAATGTGCAAGATTTTAGCTCTATGCTCCTTATAAAGTGCTATTTAAAAATGTTTTTGTTTCGAATGGTATATATTCGAAAAGTAATTGAAGAAGATTCAAGGTTCCTTGGGTGTTATTTTTACGTCTCAAGGACAACATCTTTAAACGCGACAAGACCACGCTGACCTCCGAAAGAAGTGAGTTGTGCTGCTGTGGTGTAGACCAGAGAGAATCCTCAAATGGAGAGATAGTGTGAGAAGTAGCGTTTCCTCTATAAAGAAGGGCTGGGCGAATAATCGAACTTCAAATATAGCCCACAAACGGTGATGAAGGGCATTATTTCAAATTATTTTACATTCTCAGCCATGCTTAAAGAACACAGGCTAATTGCTATATGATAAATTATAGGTCTACATCTATGGTTACTTAAGGTGTGTGTGATGCGAGTGAGGAGGTTATATGGAGTGAGGGACAGGTGCGTGGGATCAGGTGAGTGCCAGGAGTGTGGGATCAGTACTGATTGTGAATGTGCTGCTGGGAGTGAATGTGACTGAAGCTGTAGCAGAGGTGTCTGGGTTTAGAGTCAAGAACAGGGGGTGTGGTCGGAGGTGAGTTCAGTGCAGACGTGATATTAACCTTCATGATTTATAGCAGAACTGGTGCATTAGTTTTAGCTCAGTGTTCCTACAACACTGGCAACTAATTGTATGATAGCGCTTTAAGTATTACCGGCACCTGTGTTTTTTGCCTGGAAGAGGGATGTAGGCCTAATGAGATAAAGGGGAATCACCTAAGTGTAGGTTTTTATCAGCCAGAAGTGTTATTATAGTGTTAATAGTGCAAAAGAAAAACATCATTGCACCCCACAGCATTTTTCATTTAAACTGATCTTTTAAAAACAGCATGTTAAGGAGAAGCTTTAGTTATTTTACACAAACTCTGAATTGAAAAGGGGCTTGTAGGCGACTTTATGTGTAAGTCTTTGTAAATTACAGACAAGACTTATATAAATAGAAAGTCTATGGAACCATTCTACAGCGGTTCAACTCTTCTATAGCAGAGAATTCTCCAATAACAAATCCTGCTTGTTAATGATAATATACAGGGAACATAATTACTGTAATCGGTAACCAAATAACCTACTCCAACTACTACTAATACAATTAAAAATATTCTATTGAATACAATTACTGAGGGTTCAGAATTGCAGGCTCATGTCCATGCACACAATCACACTCCTTCTGAAAAACATCATAGGGGAAAGACGGATTGAGTAATATGATAAATAAGTGTGATCTCAATGTTGACAAAAATAATCGTGATTATGGTTTCTACCATAATAAAGTAAACATACTATATTGTCCAGCATGGAGAGAAGAAGAGAGTAGAGGTGTTACCCCTATCATATGATTCATAGATGTGGGAGATTCTGGAGCTCAGTCACCACTGCAAACTGCAGATAGTGAGGTTGGTGTTGGACATTTCTTATAGTCATGCATTTTTCTGATTATTTATAAGAACCATGCCAGCATAACAGTAGAGCACAAACTGTTCATCACATTTTCTTTTACAAGTGAGCATAGAGACACCCTCTAAGAGTGTTGCTCAGAGAATGGTCTAGTTGACAGTAAGAAGGTGCTGGTATTTAAACCAGTCAATCGGAGGGGAAGTTGAGTGGTTACAGTACCTCTTGGGGAAGGAGTTCAAATGCATACAGCAGAACCTGAATCCTTACTAAATCCATTTGAATGCTAATGAACATGATGTCCATTTTTGAGACAGAGGGCAGAGAACACAAACAGGGACATGGGTTACAGATTAAGATAATACGCAACAATGAAAGTCACTTCAGTTCATCTGTGACACAACAGGAAAATAGCAATATTCAATTCTATCATATTATGTCAGTTGAATAATTACTTTGGTTTTCATATTTGTGACTGAAGCGTACAATAATGGGCCACAATTCACTTCAAAACAACAACATATGAATGGCAAATGTGTCCTGACTCACTCTAATCCAATTTTGAATACAAAATGAATTTGTATATTTAAAAAGCTATATACACAAATGTTCATGATACATTAGGTTAATTGTTTTAAAGAATGTCCTATCATCTCAAGGCCCGTTTAAAGTTTACTGAGGCCCCCTTTTGGGCCCTGGCCCCTGTTGAGAACCACTATTTTAAAGGCACCAGAGCATTTCCTTTGAAAACATCAGTCCTAGTTAAAAGTGGTTCTATAATTCATTCATATTTCAATGATGTGTTTTATTATTTTTGATACATGTTGTTTTTCAGTAATGACTGCCTTTAAAGGCACTGTACAATGAAGTAATTTAGGTACTGAAGAGGTATTATGCTGATAGGGAGCTTTTTCAATTTATCTTGGAGAATGAAGTAGTTTGTATTATTTCACTGGATATCTCCATCTCTGTCTCCATTTTACACCTGTCCTTGAATAGTTTTTAGATTATATCACATTTTTACAACAATATCTCTCTCTCTCTCTCTCTCTCTCTCTCTCTCTCTCTCTCTTAGGCTATCTGATTGTCTCATCTCAGAAAAGGGTTGTATTTGTCTGGATTCAGCTCTGTCTTCAAACCCCTCCCATCTAAAAGAGCTGGATCTGAGCTACAATCATCCCAGAGAATCAGGACTGAAGCTGTTATCTGTTAGACTGGAGGATCCTGTCTGTAAACTGGAGAAGCTTAAGTAAGCCTTTATAATCAGTTTCTTTATACCTAGTGTAGTGATGTATATAAATAGCTACTTTATCAACTTTGATGTAGGTCACTTCTTTGATGTAGCGTCCAATATTGCAAATATGATTTTAAATTGTCCCTCTTGCAAAGTCGTCCAGAGGGATGATGCAAGAATTAGAGGTCAGGCAGGGAAGGTGGCAGGCAGGTAAGTGGACTCCAAAGGAATCCAGAAGTCCAAATAAATCAAAAGTAGTTATATGATAGCTAAGCGATTAGCATGAGGACTATATTTCCTCATGGAAAAATATAGAAGAAGAATTAATAGCACCTAGATTAAAAGACTTCCCTCTCACAAGCGTGAATATAAAGAGATGTACTTTACATTATGGTCAAATTTTGACATGTATTCAAGTGTTCAGGGCAGCAGAAAAATCCAGAAACTTCAAAAACATATGGTGTAAATCATTCCCATAATGGAATAATAGTCACCTTTTGTCTGGGGGAATACCTTTAATTAACAAACATTGGGTGTCTAAGGGCATCAACACACTGCAAGACATAAATGGGGCTGATACAATACTTAATTTTCAAGAGTTGATATCTCAATACAATATTGATAAACATTCTCTTTTATTTTATTTTAGAATAAGATGGGCCTGTCGGGCCTACAGGGTTCCTTGGGGGTCTGAGTTAAAGGAGCATCCCATTTTTAAGCTGGATACAACTAGGGATGGGAATCGAGAACCGGTTCCTTTTAAGAACCGGTTCCCAGTGGACCGATTCCTTGGAATCGTTAGCCAAAGTCCTTTTCGATTCCGCTATCGACATTAAAAATAATAAATAATAAAAAAAAATATAAATTTTGAATTTTTTTTTCGATTCCGATATAGATACTTAAAAAAATATTTAATTTTAATTTGTTTTTATTCCGGTATCATGTAAGTGCCGTTTAGGTATGTCACGTGCACGCAGCTTTGTTTTGTTTTAGACTGCAGCCAACATGGTGTGGTTATAGAGGTGTGGTTATAGTTCACGCAAAAATATGACCATAGGGCCACTTGCAATGCTTGCAAAACGTCTCTTTCGTCAAAGGGGGGAAAAACTACCATTACGCTATGTTATAAAATGCAGTTTTCTGAATTTGTTTGTTGATATTCTATTTCTCACTGTTAAAATACACCTACCATTACAATTATAGATCACACATTTCTTTGCAAGTGGCCAAACTTGTGAAATCGGCAGGGGTTCAAATACTTACTTTCCCCACTGTATATACATTTGAAAATCTGCCATAGGACATATGTAACGCCAAGAATAAGACATCTGATGGGATTTGCCCCAAACCCATATTGCTCTTTTTGCCCTCATGGAACCCATGGCTCCTTTTTACATGTAATGTGGGAGTGTCCAGAGGTATCTAGATTGCGGAGAAAGGTGATTGTTATGGACGTAACAGGAGTGTATATCTGTATCTATATAACATGTTTTTCTGATGTGTTTGGTTGTTTGCTTTTTTCTCATTCATTTTATATTTCAATACCAAAGACAAAGGGATTAGCCAATGAATTGGCATTGGTAAACGTAAAGACTAGTTCAAATTAGGTAAGAAATAGGCAAAATAGGCAAAATAGGCGTAACAAATATATTTACTATTCTTCCTGATTCCTTTGTTCCTTTGTCCTTGTTTCTTTGGTGTCAAAGGTCAAGGTCCATCTTTACCTGACTGCCCTCCTTCACATAATCAAACTAAAACCACCAGGGCAAAATACTACAACAGCATAAAATGCAACAAAATATGTACCAGTGCCTATATTCCTACAGCCATTCATTTTAATTACTGATTCATCAGATATACCATTTCTCTTACAGTAATACATATTCATATTTCCTTAAATTATCATTCAGTTCAAGAACTCAAAAATGGATCCTTCATCTAGAAACTATGAACTATTCAAATATTAGATGTGTGACTGTGTGTTTCTGTTACAGAACTGACCATGCTTCTGTCAGCAGAGCACGACCACGTTTGCTGAGATGTAAGTCTTAATGGTTAATTCAGTAACTGTATTTGGGATCATTCACAGACATCTGTTCTGTGTGTTCAGTCTGTAGTCTGTCTTCACTGAGTGTTATGCCTGTTGTAGCTGTAAGCACTGTATATGCACATGCACTGTATTAGACAGATCAGCTGGTGTATGGAACCTTTCACATTTGGACACTTTTTAGAACTGTACTTTTACTTCACTGCATTTGCCATAATGCAATCTATACTGTCAAGTTATCTGGTAAAATTTGTGTCCGTTCTGCCCAAACTTGAAAAAGGTCTTGGCCAACCACGGGATGTGTGACACAACTCAGAGAGCAGATTCTTTAGTCTTTTTTAATGTATGTTATGGTTAGATTGCCAGAACTGATGTTAGTCCAGTGAATCCAGGGAAAGCCAGCATATCAAAGTACGTTTTCAGTACTTCATAATTACGTTATCAGTACTCTATAATCCTTACCAATGAGCTCAACCACCCTTTGCTTTAAAATGAGACCAAGGTCAAACCAGTAAAAGCCCTGCGGGGGACAGTATGCATCTGAATGCGTAAATTGGGAAAGCATACTGTAGATAATTTGATGTAAATAGATATTCTATTGGGGTGCTGTGTTTGGAATGTAGTATGCGTGTTCCTTATCGCAGTTCACTGCGATATAACACAATGGTACATGACGTCAAGTCATGGCTACAAATCGAAGCATTTATCTATTCACGCCTGAAAGGCCGCGAGATCTGTCAGCGCGCGCTCCTGGCCCCGCCTTCCAGGAGCTCTATAATATCATTACGCGCCCTCAGATCTTCCTCGGAAAGAAACTGAGCAAGACAATCAATCCAAGGTAACACTGTACACGCCAACCTTGTTATATCTGGTTCCTGCTTAAGGAACCGAGGTTACGTAAGTAACCGAGACGTTCCTTATCGCAGTTCACTGCGATATAACACAATGGGACCCTAAACATTCCCGCGTGATAATACAGTGGCAGCCAATTACACACACCAGCTCTACTGACGCCTTTGCCCTCATAGAGGTTCATACGGCCGCTGGCGGTGAACATATTAACAGGGCAACCTTTGTCATAGGCGGCAAGGATCGCGATCCTGCGCCTGTAGGAAACCACCCTGGAGTGTTTCATGTGCAACAAACATGTAGACACCGATGAACACACTTATCATATACATCGTTCTCAGGTCAGGAGATTCAGAGATCGCTCGCCTGCAGAACACCATGAATTTAACAGGGCCACCTTTATCATAGGCGACAGGGATCCGTGATCCTGCGCCCGTAAGAAAAACCCTGGGATGTTTCATGTGCAACATAACATGTAGACACTAATGAACACACTTATCATATCTATCGTTCTCAGGCCAAGGGATTCAGAGATCGCTTGCCCGCAGAACGCTATGAAGAAAACTAGGTTCAGCCACATCTAACATATATAATCTAATGAAAGTGTGGCGAGAACTCCAGCTTGCAGCTTTGCAAATATATTCTACTGAGACGCCCTTTAGTAAGGCCCAGGAAGACGAGACCCCCCTTCTCCGGGGGATCTAAAGACAAGCTCTTATAAGACAACACGATAGCCTCTACTATCCAACGGGAGAGGCTCGGTTTTGATAGAGGTCTGCCTTTTGCGCGTGCACCGAAGCACACGAATAGCTGATCTGACTGTCTGAAAGCTCTAGTGCGCTCTGCGTAACAGCGGAGAGCGCGCACTGGACAGAGTTCATTCAAACGTTCCTCCTCTGCTGACGCAAAAGGAGGAGGCGAGAAAACTGCTAATTCAATCACCTGATTGCGGAATGGGGTTACCACCACTTTAGGTGTGTAAGCAGCATTAGGTCGCATAACCACTCTGTCACCAGCGATCGAGAACTGAAGGCACGATGGACTGACTGACAGGGCTTGCATGTCACCAACGCGTTTTGCTGACGTTAACGCCAGCAGCAGCGCGGTCTTTAAAGAGACAAACTTTATGTCCACTGTCTCCAGGGGCTCGAACGGAGGCCCTGTGAGAGCACGTAACACCACTAGCAGATCCCAAGAGGGTATGAGGTGTCTCTCTGGCACCCTGAGCCGTCTCACCCCCGCCATAAAGCGTGACGCTAGCGGGTGACTGCCAGGAGAACTGCCATTAATGCCTGCGTGGCAGGCTGAAATGGCAGCCATGTACACTTTGAGAGTAGAAGCCGCCTTCCCCTCATCAAACAACTGCTGTAGGAATTCGAGAATAACGCCCAGCGCGCAGTTAACAGGGTCGTGCTGACGCGCAGCACACCACTGCTCAAAACTGCGCCACTTCAGCGTATACAGAGCCCGTGTTGATACAGCTCGGGCACTCTGTATTGTAGCCACCACCGCGTCCGACAAGCCTGACGCTATGAGCCTGCACCTTTCAGGTGCCAGGCTCTGAGACGCCACCACTCCGGATGGGGGTGCCACACTGTCCTGTGCGCCTGCGTTAGGAGGTCTCTCCGTAGAGGCAGCTCCCAAGGCTGCTGCACTGACATATTGACCAGATCTGCCACCCACGGCTGGTTGGGCCAGTGGGGGGCTATCAATATCAATTCCCTGCCCTCGTCCGCAATCCTGCACAGCACCTGCTGGAGGAGCGGGATCGGGGGAAAAGCATATAGGGGTAGGGCTGGCCACTGGTGGCCCAGCGCGTCTATGCCTAGTGGGGGATCGTCGCCCCCTAGCGAGAACCAGAGCGGGCAGCAGGTGTTCTGCCTGTTCGCGAACAGGTCCACCTGCGCTTTGAAAAAACGCACCCAGATCTGACCTATCACTTGTGGGTGAAGGCACCAGTCTGCTGCTCAAGGATCGCCCCTCGATAACAGGTCCGCACCGTAGTTGAGGTGGCCTGGTATATGAACTGCCCTGAGGGACAGGACGTGCCTCGCTGCCCACAGGAGCAGGCGAGTCGCCCAATGGTGCAATGACGGGGAGCGCACTCCGCCCTGGCGATTTATATACGCCAAGGTCGCAGTGTTGTCCGTCCTCACTAGTACATGCTGACCACTCAGCCTGGGCAGAAAGTGTTGTAGAGCTAGGACTACTGTTCGCAGCTCTAACACATTTATGTGAGACGCGGCTTCTGTCACAGACCAGAGACCGTTCACGCCTCTCCCTTCGCAGACAGCTCCCCAGCCTTTGGTGGAAGCGTCTGTGGTCACCACCACGCGACGCGACACTATGCCCATAGTGCCTGACGCGGTGAGAAACCAGGGGGTTCTCCAGATCGCTAGGGCTTTCCTGCATCTGGAGGACACCACTACTCTGCGATGCCTGTCTGTGACTGCGTTGAGCTTCATAGACAGGTACCATATTTGGAATGGCCGCATACGCAACATCCCCAACGGGAGCGCTATAGCGGCCGACGCCATCATTCCTAACAGGCGTTGGCAGCGCAGCGACGAGACTGACTGTCCCCGTCGGAACTGGCGCACGCATGTTTTGATGGCACTTATCCGTTCTTGAGACAGCCTGACCTCCATGGAGGTGGAGTCTAAGATCATACCCAGAAAATGCGTAACTTGCCTGGGGCAGAGAACGCTTTTTTCTCTGTTTACAACAAAACCCAGTCGATACAGGTGTGCCACCACTAGATGGCCATCCTGCACTGCCGCAGCTTTTGAATGGGAAGCAATTAACCAGTCGTCCAAGTAATTGTAAACGCGTAAGCCGCGTAGACGTAATGGGGCGATAGCTGCCTCTACGCACTTTGTGAATACCCTCGGCGCTAGGGACAGGCCGAATGGGAGTGCGTTGAATTGGTACGCTATTCCTCCGAACGCAAACCTCAGATATTTCCGATGTCTGTGGTGGATCGGAATGTGGAAATAAGTCTATCGTGATAAACCAATCGTTTGGCCTTATAAACTGCACAAGCCTGCGTGGGGTCAACATTCTGAACCGTAGCGGCATGAGTGCTTTGTTTAACACACATAGATCTAATATAGGCCATTAATTCCCATCTCTTTTGGGTACGAGGAAGTAACGGCTGTAGAAGACTGCATTCCTTTCCTTGAGAGGAACTCTGCTTATGGCCTTTTTTCTGAGCAGGGAGATTATTTCTTCCCGTAGGAAGTGAGACTGTTCTCGCTGTATCACAGACTGTATTACTCTGCTGAAAGGCGGAGGGGAACGGGCGAATTGCAGCACGTAACCCTTTGAGACCGTCTTTAGCACCCATGGTGACACTGCGCATGCGCGCCAACTTTCTGCACAACCAGGGAGGTTGTGCTCTGAGTTGAATTTGTCGGGGACTAACCCGCTCATGGTCAATGAGTCTCAGCCTAGATCTACACCCACTCCGCCTAGGGAGGGGGACGAGATCTGGGGCTGCCCCCTCATGTTTTCGAAAACAATTTGGGGGTGCGATTGCACTGTGTGCATCGCGGGGGGAGTTGCACAAGCATGCCTGGGCACTGCGCCATCTGGGACAGGAGTTAGGACATATGATTGTGGTGCTTGTGAAAACCTGCTTACCGTGCTGGACATGATTTCCACATGTGAGCGACGGGCTGATTTCTTTGGAGGCGGTGTGGGCTCCACCGCTCCCCCCTGTGTGACGAGTGGCTGACTGTCACGGTCAGGGAGCCTGATGTCTCCCTCTGCCTCGCCCGCGGCGAGCGGAGTGCTGCCGCGGAGCCTGGGCTGCGCCCTGGGCAGGGCGCGCAGCTGGTTGTTGTGCTGCAGGCTGCGCTGGAGGGCGGAAGGGATGTCTCTGCCAGCCTCGCCCGGTGGATACCTTTGCTGGAGGCGCTGGCGAGCGGATCCCGCTTCTCTTCCGGCCCGGTGCGGGTGTGGTGTGTCCTGAGGAGGACGTCTCACCCTGCCACTAGAGCGAGGCATCCAAGCCTGGAATACCTCTCTGCTCTTCTTCTGTTCTTCGAACTTGGCAGCCATCGTGACCACTGCCTCCCCGAAGGTGCCCTGGACAGAGACCGGGGCGTCGAGGAGTGGTGCTTTTTCTCTGTCTGACAGCTTAGCCAGTGATAGCCACAGAGACCTCTGGGTAGCCACCGCGGCACCCATCACCCTCGCCAGTGCCTGTGCCGTGCACCGAGTTAGTCTGAGCGACAGATCCGTCGCGCGACGGAGTTCTGCCACAGACGGGTGATCTTCCCCCAGCGACAAGGCAAGCTCAGTCAGGAGCTTTGCCTGGTAGCGCTGTAGCAATGCAGCCGTATTGGTCGTGCAGGCAGCCTGCCCTGCAGCCAAGTAGGACTTCTCCGCCAGCTGAGCCTGGTGTCTGCCCACCCGCGTGGGCAGGAGAGGCTTCTGGCCGAGACGCATCATGGGGGAGGCGGGCGAGAGGTAGCCCGCTACTGCATCCTCCACCTGAGGAAAGGAGAGGTAGCCCCTCTCCTTAGCCATGTGGAGCTGCATGTAGGGCGCGAACCCCGGCACCAGGGCTCGGCCCGAGTAGGGTATCGCCCATGTCGCCTGCAGTTCCTCGTGCACCTCCTCAAAGAAGGGGATGCTGGAGGGAACTGACGTGGCGGGGCCAACATAGAACTCCCCGTCCAGCAGCGAGGACCGCACACTGGAATGAATTTCGTAGCGCCCTGAGCTAGTGAGGGTTAAGGAACCCGATAACTCACCAACCCGTAGAGAGCGAAAAGCACACAAAACTCTTTTGACTGTGGTAGAGCGTTTGAGATATACTCAGAGATGTTCACTCCGTCTTGCGAAGTTTCAAAAGAGGAAGATCTGAGGGCGCGTAATGATATTATAGAGCTCCTGGAAGGCGGGGCCAGGAGCGCGCGCTGACAGATCTCGCGGCCTTTCAGGCGTGAATAGATAAATGCTTCGATTCGTAGCCATGACTTGATGTCATGTACCATTGTGTTATATCTGGTTCCTGCTTAAGGAACCGAGGTTACGTAAGTAACCGAGATTTTTTTGTGTGTATGTGTGAGGGACCGGACAGTCACCCCACGTTCTTTTTGGGATGTGGCGACTGGACTGGGTGAAGATGTGAGGACATACAGTGCAGGAGATGGTGGTTGTCATAAAAATTAGGGCTGTGAAATGATAAAATGTTTTAATCAAATTAATCACAGGTTTTTGTGGATTAATCATGATTAATCACATATTACCGATTTTCTCGGTATATTTTTGTGAGAACAAAAAGATTTATGACAAAAGACGGATATATACATTTAACATAAAAAACAATGGTGCTGCAACTCAGCAGTTCTTTAGCAGTTCTCTTTGCTATTCCATATGGAACATTAATATAATCTTCATCCTAAACAGAATTTGGGCTTCTTAGCCATTGTATGGTTTATAAAAAAAAATGTCTTTTCTTTTTAAATCAAACAGAAATTATTTGGGCTTCTTAGCCATTGTTTTTATAGGATGGTTGAACATTTTTCTCTTTTTTGTCAAACAACCATTAACCACACCATGACACAATATAATGCCTCTAAATGCCCTTTTACAGTAGTCTAGTTAGTCTATTAGTGGTTGTTTTGTCTTCAATTGCCCAGTTGCTTGCAACAGTTTGGAACTGTTGTGCACATGCCTCTGCAAAGTGGCGCTCTTCTGTTTTCATGCACGTTAGTGTAAACGACTTTAACTTCCATTCGTCGGTGATTAGATGTGCAGTTACACCCAGGTAGTTATCGTTACTCACAGAAGTCCAGCGATCCCCTGTCAGCGCCTGATGTTTCGTAGCAGCCAAGTCATTTTCCTTTTTTTTCTTTTCAGCTTCATACAGCTCGTGGATTTTTGTCATTATTGTGCGTCTTTGTGGTGTTTTGATGCTTGAGTCCCCCGTTGCCACTCGCAAAACTTCGGTGAACCCCTCGTCCTTAACAATATTAATCGGTCTACAGCTTTTTGCAATCCATTTGGCAACTGTGCTAGTCAACTTGTCACAGGCAGACTTAATGAGGGGTCTACATTGTTCAGTGAGGGTGGTTTGGCACATTCCACTTTAACTCCCCTCGCCGACCAACGAAATCATTGCGTTGAGGTGGTACTTAAGGCTGGTATTGCTATGGTGAAACGATAACGTCTTCCCGCAGTGTGCATATCACTTTGGTTTTATTGAATGTTCCATCTTTGTTTTTTTGAAACACGAACTTCCCATTACAGCGGCGACTAATGCAGATTGGGCGGAATTGTGCGTATATTGGAAGCTCATTTTGCGCATGCGTTAAATGCATAAAAAAAATTTACTAATTAATCCTGTAATTTAGTCATAACGCGTTAACGCGTTATTTTTCACAGCTCTAATAAAAATATATATATTTATTTACTCGGGGCTATAAACCCCAACACAGTGCCCACAAAATAAACAAACAAAAACATTCAGGCCGTAGCCCCCCGGAACTCAAGTGCGTGGCACCCTGGGCACCTGCTTGGCCGATTAGGCCCAAATACTGGCACCCCCTCAAGGCCCAAGCCAGGCCCCAACTAGGCCCAGGCACTAAGCCCGAAGCTAAGTACTTCGCTAGCCACACAGAAAATAAACACATGAACTAAACACATTGACTAGGCACAGTTAACAAGACACAGAAACTACACATGAAAACAAAGACAAGGTACAAAAACAGTATCCATACATCTAGATACAAAACCAACTTCACCTCACCTCAAGTGGTTTCTTTGTTCAAACCTTTCCCGGCCTCTCATGCCTGTCTCGCCTCTCATGCCTGTCTCTCCTCACAAGGCTCTCCCTCATGAACATGAGGCACCCTTTACACTTTGGGCTTAATTAGTCCACTTAGCTCTCTTGGCGCCAACTACAGTCGTGGGGGAAGCCCGGACCCATTGTGGTGGGGGAGTCAGTCTTAAAGGGCAACAGCCCTTTTCCTGCCACAGTGAGAAGGGAGGAAATTCACCTTCTCACAGTGTGTGTGTGTGTGTGTGTGATTGTGTGTATTGGTGTATTGCGTTTGAAATGTGTAGTAGTGTGTGTGTTTGTGTGTATGTGTTTGTTTGTATTGGTGTGCTGTGTTAGGAATGTAAATTAATGTGTGTATGTGTGTGTGTATTGGTGTGCTGTGTTTGTAATATATTGTGTGTGTGTGTGTGTGTGTTGGTGTGCTGTGTTTGGAAAATGTGGTTGTATTTTTTTGTGTGTTTGTATTTGTTTGCTTTCTTGTAGTGGTGTGAGTGTGTGTGTGTGTGTGTGTGTGTGTGTGTGTGTGTATTGATGTGCTGTGTTTGTAATGTAGTGTGTGTGTGTGTGTATTGGTGCATTGTGTTTGGAATCAGTAGAAGTGTTTGTGTGTGTGTGTGTGTGTGTGTGTGTGTGTGTGTGTGTGTGTGTGTGTGTGTGTGTGTGTGATTGTGTGTATTAGAGTATTGTGTTTGGAAATTGTAGTAGTGTGTGTGTGTGATTGTGTGTATTGGTGTATTGTGTTTGTAATGTGTCCTAGTCACGGTTTAGTTATTTGCTAGATTTGTTTGAAAATTATGCGTGTGTGTGTGTGTGTGTGTGTGTGTGTGCGTGTGTGTGTGCGTGTGTGTGTGTGTGTGTGTGTGTGTGTTAGTCAGCAGCAGCCGTGACTCCTGATATTCTGATGATGATGTTCTCTCCTCTCTTCTCTCCATTTGTCTGCAGATGCCTGTGAGCTCACACTGGACCCAAACACAGCACACATACTACTCTCTCTCTCTGAGGGGAACAAAAAAGTGACAGGTGTGGAGGAGGACCAGCCGTATCCTGACCACCCAGAGAGATTTAACTGGTGGGATCAGGTGTTGTGTAGAGAGGGTCTGTCTGGACGCTGCTACTGGGAGGCTGAGTGGAGTGGGCGTGGGGCTGATATATCTGTGGTGTATAAAAGCATCAACAGGAAAGGAGAGAATGATGACTGCCGGCTGGGACATAATGACAAGTCCTGGAGTCTGTTCTGCTCTCTTAAAAATTACTCTGCCAGACACAATAATGAACACACAGACACGTCTGCCGCCTCCTCCCGCTCCAGGAGAGTAGGAGTGTACCTGGACTGGCCAGTAGGCACTCTGTCCTTCTACAGCGTCTCCTCTGACACACTCCTCCACCTGCACACGTTCCACTCCACATTCACTGAGCCCCTCTATCCTGGGTTTGGGGTTTATCAGGACTCCTCAGTGTCCCTGTGCCAGATCACATGACCTCCTCATGCTGCAGGAACACAGGAGTCACCCACGATGCTATTAAAATAGTGATATGCGTATTCTGTTTATACACCACTGCTTTGATGATACTATGCAAATGGTGATATGACATCTTTGTATATTTTGTCAATTTTCTAAATTGAATATGTGGGCTAAAAGAATTGTGCAGCAACCATATGATCTATTCTGCTTAAGGTTAAGTTATTTGCTGCATTTGTCAAAAAACTAGTCTGGGGTCTGGGTGTGTGTGTGTGTGTGTGTGTGTGTGTGTGTGTGTGTGTGTGTGTGTGTGTGTGTGTGTGTGTGTGTTGCATAGTTATTGTGTAATGTGTGTATTTGTGTATTAGGCATAGTTATTGTGTAATGTGTGTGTTAGGCATTGTTATTGTATATATTGTTTATAGTTATTGTGTATATTGTGTATTGTGTGTATGTGTGTGTTGGGCATAGTTATTGTGTATATTGTACTTCACCACATGACATACTGAACTGATTTAACTTGGCTGGCGTGTGTAGAAGCAGATGGGTGCACACATGTTGTGGTGAGATGGTGAGAAGAAAGCTTTGTCTTCTCCAGCATCCTCAGATGTGTGAGGCCTGTTATATTTTTGTATTTAGGGACATCTCTCTCAAGCTATTGTAGTCCATGTGCATATCCAGCTGTTAGATTAAGTTATATTATAAATCTGTTTGTTTCTTTTCTTTCTCTTTGTTTTTGCACATGGATACTCTAAACCTCCTGGTGGTGGGTGAATAAATTGCAAGTCACTGAATTTTGTCTCCATGCTACCTTTTTGTGCCTAAAGACCCTCAACATTTAACCCTTTGACAGTGTGTGTGTGTGTGTGTGTGTTTGTGTGTGTGTGTGAGGCACAGTTATAGTGTAATGTGTGTCTGTTATGCATAATTATTGTGTAATGTATGTGTGTGTGTGTGTGTGTGTGTGTATGTGTGTGTGTGTGTGTGTGTGTGTGTGTGTGTGAGAGAGAGGCATAGCTATTGTGTAATGTGTGTGTGGTTCCTGCTTTCTGTGTATCTGTTGTTCTGCATATGCAGACTGGTGAAAATGAAGAGAAGTAAGACAGAACCTCACAGCAGTGAAGAGTGATGTTCCGGACACAATGAAGAGTCAAGTAAATCACATGATGTTCTGCACACTGGACAATGAAAATACACTGGGCTTTTTTCCTGAAATAAAATGTCTAAATTATTACTAAAATATAACATGGGAGTGGCTTTATGTATGATTTTGTTTCCTTTTGCCTTTTTAGTTAATACTTTGTTTGTGTTCTCCTGTGTTTATGTTAAGTATCCAGAGTTAGACTCGGTGTAGTTTGGTTCAGTCCTAGTCTAGTCTCCTTCTGAGTGTTTTCCCAATAGTCTGTTGGTCCGCCCTGTTTGTGTTGATTCCCCTGTTCCCCCGGCTGTATTATACTCTGTTAATAAACGCTAATAAACTCTGTTTACACACACACACACACACTAACACACACACACACACACAAACACACACACTCACACACACACACAGACACTGTTCAAGATGCTTGAGGGGTACGGAAAGAAGCAGAAAGAGTATGAGAAAGAAAGAGAGATAAAGGGAGAGAGAAAGAGAGATGAGGGAAAGAGAGAAAAAAGAGAGAGATAAAAGATGGAGGGAGAGAGAGAAAGAGACATAGAGGGAGAGAGTATGTAGCCAACTACCACTGTGTTCATGAAGTCTCTTCTCCTGAAGACCATGAAACACACACACACACACAGACACACACACGTACATACACATACATACACACACACTCACACACAGACATTGAGTGTGTGTCTGGCGCGTGAGATGTCACTGTGGTCCACTGGTAGATAAAGGTATTAACAACACCAAGGTCACGGGTCAGGGAACTCAGCTCACATACTAATCAACATGTACATTGGCACTGTAGTGTGATTTGTGTTGGATAACAGCATCCGCTAAATGAACTCAGCTCACATTTACATTTAGCAGACGCTTTTATCCAAAGCGACTTACATATGTGCGACTTACAATGTATACACATTTTACATTTTTTTTACATTTACACTGATGGCACACTGCACATCAGGGGTTCAGTGTCTTGTTCAAGGACACTTCGACAGGGAATCGAACTAGCAACCTTCTGATTACTAAACGACTTCTCTACCACTGTACCACTGTCGCACTGTCACATACTAATCAACATGTACATTGGCACTGTAGTGTGATTTGTGTTGGATAACAGCATCCGCTAAATTAACTCATCTCACGTACTAATCAACATGTACATTGGCACTGTGCTGTGAGTTGTGTTGGATAACAGCATCTCCTACATGAGTAGATGAACAGAGTATCAGCAGCAACAACTCTTCCTCTCTCTGTCTGAGTGGGAGGGGTTAATGAGGGGGCATCTTTGTCCCTACACTCCCCCTCCCTCTGCAGCCACTGCTGCTGATACTCCTGGTATGGGGGCATGTAGTGGCTACTGATAGTATATAAATAAACTTATACTGCCTTTCCTTAAATGGGTCTGCAATCACATGTTGCGAACAGACTGCAGATCACAGCAACCACTGATGTGTCCCAGTCCAATCTCACCTTGAAGACTGAGAGAAAAGAACGAGCTTCACTTAGGAGAGACAAAAGCTGCCAACAGGTAAACAAAGAGATCTTGAGGCTGTATCTGTTAATGGATTACTATTGTGGGAGAAACAGGGTCTAGTAGATTGATATAAATAAAGACTTACATGCACATGTATATGTTTTCACAAACATCTTTCAATAAAAACACAACTGAATTGAAGAAAATAAAGAGGGGAAGAAATACCAAATCAGTTTTATTTTCCTTGATTCTATAGAATTTTGTCTTCACAATGGAGAGAGATAAAACATCGAGAACAGTTGTTTTGCCTTGATACCAGGAGCAAGTCCAATCTGTTCTCTAGGGAGCGTCTGAGCTTCAAGTAAATAGATTTCAGAAAAACAAGTGAGTAAAACTCAAAACAAACTGTAAGTTATTTTATTAATTATATTGTAGCGTGATATGGGGTAGAATGTTCGTTTTTGGGTTGCAAAGAGATTAATCGCGTGGCTGTGGCCGGCAACAGCAGAACATAAATTCGGTGTTAACCATGGGCAGAAATGGATATGAAGTGGAGACAGGACAAAGTGCTACACTATGAAAATATATTAAATGATTATTATGTCATCTAGCATTTTCTTGAATGGGGTTGTCGGGGTTGCGGTGCAAGCTCCGTGATCCGCCCCGTTCCGGCCTCCGAGTTAGAACTCGGAAAAAGGAGTTCCGAGTTGTTTCGAACGCGCCTTAAGAATTAAACCAAAAACTACGCTACAATCGACATGTGGGGAGTGTAGGGCGCAACAGCTTTGCAAAGATATTTATTTCTGAAGTTTGAGTTGTTTGCTTGTTTCAGGTGAGTCATAAAGTGATATTGTTCGTGATAAAGAGATTATAATGACTTTGTTGGCCATGCGGGGAAGGTAAGATGTTTTGATCTCGCCGGAAAGGTACGTTATGCGTGTGCTGGGTTTTGTGAAAACCTACTGGGAGCTCACGGCATAGTAGCGTGCATTTAGGTCTACTAATTTATCTGAACGCCCCTGGCTTTGGTTGTTTGTGTAGCCTACACATTCCCCACTGTCTTTTGGTTTGGGATACACAATACATAATTAAACGACGTAATTTACGAAATAAGCTGTTGAGCTAATGTAATGTTTCTTTTAACAAGATGGACCTGTTCTGTCTTGTATCTACGCCACCGCAATGAAAAGCAATGCAACATATTTCTCAGGCCTTTGTAGTTTAACCTAATATAAGAATGTGTTAATATTAGAGCTTAGAGCGCGATGACTTTAGCGATGCCTAGTCTAATTCTGCTATGAGCTGTTGTCCTTTTTTTTCAAAAAGGAAAAGGATATATACCAAATGGCGGCCGATTCCGTTCCCTCTACGCCACTATACTAGAAGTCTTGCGTATTTGCCAGGCTACCGTACGTATTCACAGAACTGTTGTAAGCGAGAACCGCAACTGACTGTACAAAAAGCGTTTGGTTCAAGTTCTTGCAACTCGGGGAGCGGTTACAGCAGATGTCAGAGATTATCGACATGCGGGGAGTGTACGGAGCAACAACTTTCCGATTTGTGAGTAGTTTGCTTGTTTCAGGTGAGTCGTAAAGTGATACTTTTGAAGTGATTATTATGGCGTCATTTTAGTGTCAAAACTCTTTCGTCTGCGCACTCAATTTTAGCAGCCGCGAGAGGGAATTTAACAACTGCGAGCGCAGAGAATGACATACGCTCTCGTGAAAACTTGATTTGCTCGCTCGAATTCATACTTTTGACACTGTGTGGGCGGGAACCAAAGCAGGACAGGCTCTTCTCTGATTGGTCCTGATTTGACAGCAGGAGAGTCTCATATTCACGACAACCGTTTACCAAAACTACATATGTCTTTGTATGGTGAAGACTGATATTTAATGACGGTCCGAAGTACCCATTAAACCTGTTTTGATTAAATACTAGTGGTGATTGTGGCATTTGACCCACGATCACTTTATTTATTCCAGGAAAAAGAGTCAGTTCTCATGACAGTCGATGTTATCTGCCAGTAGGTAACATAGCTATGATCAGGGTGTTTTCACTGCTTTCAACACTGCTAGCTACAACAGTCAGCAAGTAAAGGCTTCTTCCGATTTCTCTACGCCACTATTCATGGGCCCATGTGTCACTGTGTTTAAGCGCCGCCATATTTGTATTAGAATGATTGCGTATTTGCCAGGTTACCGTACGTATTCACATAACTATTGTAAGTGAGGAGCTCAACTGGATGTACAAAAAGTTGTATGGTTCAGGGAGTATTTTCTTGCAGTTAGGGGGAGGCGGTTACAGCAGATGTGAGAGACTTCAGAGTGGCAGCTCATGTTGCAGCGCTTTACTATATTTAAAACATATTTTTGTTCTAGGTATTTTATAGATTTTTAGGTATTTTGGTGAAATAGCATAGGGGGGTACAAATAATTCAGCAGACGAAGGGATAAATAGACCAGAGGGGGGAAATCACCCTCATCCCAACGGCCAATCGTACCCTGCGTAGTGATATTTAAGTTCAACAGCCAATCAAATCACACACCTTCCTTCCGTTTTACCTGAAGGTCCGAGACACTATTACCTGGTCCTGTTAGTCAGACTTTGTTTATTCGCAGTCACTCCCTTTTCGTCTATAAAAAGGGGCAGTAGCATTAACACACATGTAGATGGGAGAGTTGACCACATTTTGAAGTCATTAGGAGGAATTAAGTGGCGTTGAAGAGGAAAACTATAAACAATAACATGTTTTACCTGCACACACAGATGTTTCTAATATTATATTATAATATTTGTACTAATCACTACAGTAGCAATGCAAACACAAATTCCACAGTTTCATTTTCAGACTTTTCAACTAAAGGCATTACAATTAGCCTACTGTATAACTTAAGATGTATGGGTGCATCCACTGTTTAGTTAGTTTCTTACAGTCTTAAAACAAAGACCTCTCTGCTTAGTTTTTTGTTTTTGTTCTCCAGAAAAGAGGAATAACAAGACTCTCTTGTTCAGCATTGACTCCATGCTTTAGCCAGTTTAGAACATCTGGGCAAAATATAAATGTCAATATCTGTTATATTTGACATTTGCACATCACAGCACTCACCCAATATTTACGTTAAGGTTTTGATGGAAATTGATATTGCCATTAATTTATAGACTTACATTGCATTGCAGGCATGTTCTCCTGTGTTTGTGTGTGTGTGTGTGCCATGTCTATTGATAGTCTTAGTACACCTTTGTTTAAAGGCCCCAGCAGACATCCCCCTGCCCCAGGTGGAGGAATACACATTGTCCACCATTTTGGGCCTGTGTGTGTTCCTCCATAAGAAAATCCCCTCCCACTCACCTCCCCTTCCCAACCTTGACCTGTAGAACCTTCCCCAATGTTGACCTATAACCCCCAAGGTATCCTCCCATGATTGACTGGTATTTAACCTGTAACACTGTGGTGCATCTTTAGTCTTTGCCTGCCTCTACTTGATGTTGGTATTGACTCCCTGCAGGAGCACCTTGAAATACACCTCCAGAAACCTTTGATTCGCCTGGTGGTCTTTGTCTAGAAGAGTGTCGGCCTAAGAAACCCAGTCAGTTTGGTTTCAGGTTCCTGCTGTTACTAAAAATTTCAAATTTAGACTTCTTTGTAAGCTGGTTATGACTGTTGGTGAATTCATATTTTTCACAATTGGTAACAAACACTGTTGGCTTTGTGCTCCAGGGGGTTGTTCAGGCCCTGGGCTCTGTTAATCGCCTTCAGACAATTTTATTGTACAAATAGTACATTTTCTGGTCAAAACCACATTTTCTTAATTAAATACTACTCTTCATTTCAAAATGTAAAAGAAAATCTTTCTCAACCTTTCAGAAATGCTTGGCTTACTCCGGTGTGCCTTTATTTTGCCGCATTTGCACTCATTTTTGTTTTTCTGTTTGCTTTTTGGTTTTTCTCTTTTGCACTTCAGGGCTGCAAGTTTTTGAAGAAAAGCATTTTATTTTGTATTCTTATTTAACCATTTCAGAAATGCATTAATTGACTGTTAATGGTCTGGTGCACAGCAAATGAATGTTGTGTTAATCGTGTTTAGAGTTTTTAAGATGTGACTACAGATTGTACAAAAGGATGTTAGCAACTGTAAAAACAAAATGTATTTCTGTATGAAAACTGAATATGGAGGAGTTTACCATGCCCAAACTGAGCTATGCCATATCAGGTCAATAGGGAGTCTGTTATGAAAGGTTTGTTAGATGCCAGCCATTGTGTCTGTTATCAGGTGCCGAGAAACGAAACACCTTATGTATTGACATCAGATAATGACACACCATCTAATAACATTGATAACACAGTGGCTATAATGGTTTTTTTTATCTGCTGTACAGGCCTAGCGTCACAAATTCTGTAATGAATCAAGACGTAGAGGAGGCTACAGGTCACAGTAAGACACTCAGACCAGAGTCTGCACTACACAGCTGTGTGACCATGAAGAATGACCAGGACATGGATGATCCTGTAAATATGAGCAGCACATCAACACAGACCAATGCAGGGTGAGTACAGAAAGCAAAAAGCATTATCCCTAGTATCCAATCACTCAAACTTGCACAGAGACACACTCACACAAATGAGTTATCAGCTGTTAGTTTAAACAGGATTAATTCAGTCACACCAGTTGTGATATTCAATTACAGAGCCAATACTGTAATGATGATCTATGACAGAAAGAGGCAGATGGCTGATATGTCAGGGTACAATTTAAGTGCATTTAACACAGACTTTCCTGGTATCTTCTGTAGGTTATTTCACACAATACATTGCCCATTATGAATCTCTGGAGTGGTTAAGGGTCTTTTGGAGCCATTCATCATAATCCATGAGTTGTTGAGATCATGTTGAGCCTATGACCGTCAGTTGTCAGTGAGTTGATTTTTTGGGGAAAAGTCAGCTTGTAGTTTTGGTTGTAGCCAAATGGGACACATCATACGTGCTTGTCCCGATAAAAGGCGGATTAGTTTGAACAGGTAGGTGGTAATACCTGCTAGTCTCTAGGCCTGCCGCACCTCCACCGGTGCCCATTAGGCTGCGGGGTCATCAGCCAGGGACCACCGTTCGCGGATGTTTCGCCCCTTATCCCGGAACTTCTCCTGGTGGCGGGGCAGTGAACAGGGACGTCTCCAGGTCAGAGTACTTTGCCCTCTTCCTTTCGTGGGCTCCCTCCATCCCCTCCTCCCAAGACACAATCAGCTCCACAAGCAGCACCGTTCTCAGTCTTGGCCCACAGCACCACACCTGGCCTCAGTGTGGTGCTGCAGATCTCCCCTGGGAAGAAGAGCTGCCTGCCCAAGTCCACCTCCATTCTCCATTCCACACCTGATAAAACGGGGAATTTCAATAATGAAAACACCAGTATGGTTAACGGTAATGTGGGTTTAATGAAAGATCTTGAATCATTTAATCAGATAATACTTTGTGTTGTGTGTGATTGTATATGATACATTGCAGTTTGCACATTGACTCAAATGATGATTTTTGCACTTTCTCTTTGTTTTTATTTATTTATTTTAAATCCCCCCCCCCTCATTTTGTTTATTGTTTATTGTTCAATCTCTCTCTCTGTCTCTCTCTCACTCACTCACTCTTTCCATCTCTCTCTCTTTTTCTCTGTCTCTTTCTCTCTCTCTCTGTCTCTCTCCCACTCACTCACTCACTCACTCACTCTCTCTGTCTCTCACTCTCTCCATCTCTCTCTCTTTTTCTCCATCTCTCTCTGTCTCTCTCCCACTCTCACTCACTCACTCTTATCTCTCTCTCTCTCTCTCTCTCTCACACACACACACACATACATGAATAATTTCAAGCATGAATATAATTATCACACTTCTTTGTGCGTGTCAGATTATTTTCAATATCATTAAATGACTGTCTGCATCAAGACATCATTTTGGTATTTTATGAAATGTATCCTGTTTTTAGTGAACATGATGTATTTCTTTCTAGACCACAGACAAACAGACCTTCATCTCCAGTGCCCACCTGCGTGTCTATGAAGAGTGACAACTCCATGCGTAATCCTCCTGATATGAGCAGTGGGTCAGCCCCATCAGCTCTAAAGTGAGTAGAAGAGATTCAAGAAGAACATTTACAATTTGTGGTTATTCTCACTCACTGTGAGTGACCGACGCGGCACCGAGTGAGAAGGGAAATGTTCAACTTCTCACACTCACTCATTCACTTTCTCTTTTTCTCTTCCTCTCTCTCTCTCTCTCTCTCTCTCTATCTCTCTCTCTCTCTCTCTCACACACACACTCACAAACAAAAAAATCAAGTATTGCACTTCTTGGGCATGTTAGATCATTTCCATAAAATGACTGCATCAAGAACATAATTGTTTTGTCTGGACATATACTGTACATAAAACATTTTTTACGGAATTTATCCTGTTGTTAGTACTTCATGTGAACATGATGTATTTCTAGACCACAGACAAACAGACCTTCATCTCCAGTGCCCACCTGCTTGTCTATGAAGAGTGACAACTCCATGCGTAATCCTCCTGATATGAGCAGTGGGTCAGCCCCATCAGCTCTAAAGTGAGTTACCAGCCTTTAGTTTTTAAAAGACATTTAGACAATGTGGTTATACTCTCTCTCAAACACACACACACACACACACACACACACACACACGTATAAATTGATTAAAGTGTGAAAATAATTAGCACACTTCTTGTGCATTGAAGGGACCAACATTTGATAGTTAGTTTAATAAATATATTCCATAGGCAATAATTCAATATATCTGACCTAGTGGTCATTTTAGTGTTATTTGGATTTTGTGAGATTGGTCTAAACTTCTCATGTGTATTCTGTTCCTGGCCTACATGAGGTGTGAGAAAGCCGTCACAGCTTCCCCCCCCCCCCCCTGACTAGAGACAGATAATAATTAGCATTTAGGTATCCACCCATCCCTTGTTTTCCCAGAGTTTAAAAGACTGTGATTTCCAAGAGACAGTTAGTGAAGGAGATTTAGGTGAACACACTCAGTGAAATCTAACTCTCTCTCCTCCTCTGGTGCGCACCATTGAAAGAATAAACCTGGACCTGGTTTTTCATCACAATCTGACTGAGTCTCCGATACATTTGGGATATAGAAATAATTCCTTTCAGCATGCCATATTATTTCCTGTATCACAAAAGGACTATCTGCGTCAAGGATAATTATTGTGTGTGGTCATATACGGTAGAGCAAAACAAAGTCCGTCTGTGTTGATAGTTTCCATATATCTCCTTGTATTTCTATAGTCATGAGTTAGCAACTGTGAGGTCAAAGAAGTGAAACATGACTTGTAGCACTGTCTCAAAGTAGTGAAGTGTATCCCAGTCGGCTCTTATGTTGGCATCGCCATGAGGGTCATAATACATTTCCCCCACCATGGGTAAAAATCTTAAGAACTAAAATAACTTTCTTTATCAGTCACATATTAAGTCTGCTTCATGTTATGTCTCTGCAGTGAGTTGAGCGCTGATCTGACCCACGATCAGTCCAGGTGTGGAGTGTGTGAGAGGGTACTGAGGGACCCAGTAATCACCACCTGTGGACACAGTTTCTGCAGGCAGTGCATCAGCACCTACAGGGAGCAGCCTGGACTGCCAGGAGACCAAGCCTGTCCCCAGTGTGGAAAGACACGAAGAACTCAACCTCCTCTACAGCCTCATCTGGATAAACACACACACATGGTAGAAATGACCGAACAAGGTAAGACAGAAGGAGCAATGTGTATAATTTTAACCAAGATATTATTATTGTTGTGGCCTCCATTATGAGTGCAAATCAAAAGAAGATTATGCACACATACCACCTCAAACCCCCCCCCCCCAAGCAGACATCCACATCCTCTAAAGAGTGTCAGCGAACACATACATACATCAGGTAACCTCCACATAATTAAACCCATTCTTGCCAAAAGGTCCAGAGTAGCCCTCACCTCAACATTTCCTCCAGACAGATACCTGTGGATAATTGAATTATGCCATTGTGTTGATACGTTAATTCTACCCTATATAAGCTACGTATTTAGGTTTGAACTTTGGAGAAGAGAGTCTCTTGCTCCCTACAAGCCAAGGAAACAACTTTGGTGTTTTCATCAAGGATTCGCCAAGAACAGCATACTCTTTCATTATGCACACATGCCCCGTGTGCAGCTCTCTCCTCATACGCATATGCATCAGTCCATTGTGGCTGGAAAGATCTCTACTTCTTGTCTGTCTTCCTTTCAGCCATTCTAACTTCTCAAACAGTCAAAAAAGAAAGCTAAATGTTTTGAGTTGAACTTTGACTTGGATATGACCCAAATATCATCACATTATCACAACAGACATTTAGAAAGTGGCATTCATTTAGAATCTGTGGTGTAGTGGGACTGTAGCACCCCCCACCTCCAGAATGAGCGTGAGGAAACATCAGCCACAGACACAGGACAGTTGTTGCTATAGGTTACCCATAGACTTGCAGTGATAACAAAGAACACATTATTGTGCTTTTTATACACAGAAATTCCATTCCATTTGAACATCAAAGTGTTGGAATAGTGTTTCGTTAAAAGACATTGGCCTATACCAGTGGTTCTCAAAGTGTGGGGCGTGAATGGACACGATGAACGGGATCATACTGCCTATAGATTAAGCCCTAATCATAGAGATTAAAATCATACTGCCTACAGATTAAGATCATACTGCCTGTAGACTAACATCATACTGCCTATAGATTAAGCCCTAATAATTACCAGAAGACAGAGCACACTATCCAATGAAAGCAGTGCGATGAACGGGATATTCTTTCTTTGGCAATGCTTTCCTTTATAGACAATAGATTTTGATTGACGTCGGCGTATTAATTGCAGCGGCACAATTAAAAAAAATTGTTAGGGCTGTGTACTGTTCTCGCTACGTGTTTTACACGTCCAGTGTGTTGACAGTCAGTTCAACAGTCAGCCACGAGCCAGGTAGCGATCGCCTTGCTCCTTTAAAACTTATGAGTGAAACAATAATACACAAGAAACGGAAAATACTTAGAAGTTATCTTAACTAAACACAGCAAGTTACTATTAGATTCATTACACCAAGAATCAGAGCAACAACAGATTACAGCACAGCTGGCTAATTAGTGCTAACGTTAGCCACCAACGGAGTTATGAATGAATGGTGTGCTAACGGTCACATATTAGAAGTGCTGCCACGGGGCTTACCAGCATGGTAGACCAAACCAGTTTAGGGACTGAGTGCCAGCCTGCTGGGCGATCTCAGTATAACCATTCGGTCAAGTGCAGAGGCTGGACGGCAATCTACCACTGTATAATACAATATAACAGTTCTGCTACAGCGTGTCTAACCCAAGTGATTAGCCAGGTACCTCAAGACTTCACTGCTATATTGGTTTAAAACTAATTCTAGCCAGTCGTTGCGGAAACACCGTTACCTAGTAATACGTCTCTTGTTAATAATTTCTTGAGAGGGCACAGTGGGTAAGAGCATCACAATTTATTTGTCAAGTGCAAGTTGCCAACATGGACTGGGGTGTTTATTATAGAGAGCACAGTCACACAGACGAATGGAGGGGTTTATCACCTCTCGACGGGGGTTACCTGCAACCCAGAAGACCAGCATTCTCAAGTTTCTGAGATCTATGTTAAAACTAATCTATTCAGCTGTAGCAATAAGACCACTGTACCACTCAGACTGAGACCATTGAAATTAACCTAAACATGACAAAGAAATCATCTTATAATGCAATACCTTACACCTTACCGCACCCTTAATTCCATTTTCCTGCCCTTAGTTTAACCCTTGTGTGGAAAAGCACAGGGAGGCAACCAGAGACAGAGGGTGTGGGAAACCTAGGGGAACAATGCAGTTCTGGAATGTTTTTAAAGACATTATCTGTAAACAACTGACCCACACCTAATGACCAACTAGTGATAACTAAGTGGCTCGGGGAACTAAACATCGATATTTTGGGTCCATGGCCAGGAAACTCCCTAGACCTTAATCCCATTGAGAACTTGTGGTCAATCCTCAAGAGGCGGGTGGACAAACAAAAACCCACAAATTCTGACAAACTCCAAGCATTATTTATGCAAGAATGGGCTGCCATCAGTCAGGATGTGGCCCAGACGTTTTTTGAAAGGATGCCAGGGCGGATTGCAGAGGTCTTGAAAAAGGAGGAATAACACTGCAAATATTGACTCTTTGCATCCACTTCATGTAATTGTCAATAAAAGCCTTTGACACTTATTAAATGCTTGTAATTATACTTCAGTCTTCCATAGTAACATCTGACAAAACTATCTAAAGACACTGAAGCAGCATACCTTGTGAACATTTATATTTGTGTCATTCTCAAAACTTTTGGCCATGCCTGTACAATGAAAGTCCTTATCAAAAGATAGTATAGATCAGTAGCATAACTCTGTGCATGCAGAGAACTTTGGTTAATTTTGGTAGCTGGGTTTGCGAGCTAGATACATTTCATGTAATACTGAACAACGAAATGTTCATGTAATACTGAAAAACGAGAACATTTCAGAGACAGATTTTTTCACGAAGGTGAAGGCTTTAGTTAGTTTGTTTTCACTCTAATGAAGAAGCCCTATTTGGATCGTCATCACAGCTCATAACATGGAAAATCAATGCCCTGTAGTGGATTTTGAGTATTCAGCAAGATGAAACCTTTGAACTAGCTAAGAAGCAGTGGGATAATTCATGAATGCAGTATTATAATTTAAATGACCAAATATTATGTGTCACTACAACATCATTACTGTATATGATATTTAAAAGTAGGCTAGGTGTAGTCATGTAGGACTACAAATTACTTTGTAAATAATCACATGGCTCTTGGTAGGAGAAAGATTCCCCATCCCTGCTCTAGAATATCAGACAGGGTTTTAGACTTATCAGAAAATGACCATCTTAATGTGTAAGGAGCAACAGTAGTGAAAGGCAAATGGATATTTGTGTCTGGCATGTCAATGATAATTTGGCTGAAGAAATCAAAAATGACAATCAATACTGCAATTGCTAATACACATGATACTAATAGATTAATTTTTGTTCATTATAAACAGCTGATGAAGTCCTGAGGAGAGTTATAGATAAACATAAAGCCAGTCTGAAGAGGAGGTTTGAGAACATATCTGAAGGCATCATCAAACCAGGAGCTGAGACACCCCTCAATAAGATCTACACAGAGCTCTACATCACAGAGGGAGAGAGTGAAGGGGTGAATAAGGAACATGAGGTTTGGCAGGTAGAGTCAGCATCCAGAGCACAAACCACAGAAGAAACACCAATCAACTGCAATGACATCTTCAAGCCCTTACCTGGACAGGAGAAACACATCAGAACTATGATGACCAAAGGTGTTGCTGGCATTGGAAAAACAATCTCAGTGCAGAAGTTCATTCTTGATTGGATAGATGGGGTAGCGAATCAGGATGTACACTTTATGTTTCCCCTTCCTTTCCGTGAGCTGAATTTAGTCAGGGATAATCAGTATAGTCTTTACAAACTCCTGCTTGACTTCCACCCTGAGCTGAAGGAGCTGAAGAATGATGAAGAATACAACAACTGTCAGATTGTGTTCATCTTTGATGGTTTGGATGAGAGTCGATTACCTCTGAATTTCCAACAGAGCATGATATCTGATTTCAAACAAATATCGTCAGTGGATGTTCTGATGACAAGCCTCATTCAGGGAACTCTGCTTCCCTCTGCACACATCTGGATAACCTCACGACCAGCAGCAGTCAGTCAAATTCCTGCTCAGCGCATCGATCAGATCACAGAAGTACGAGGGTTCAATGACCCACAGAAGGAAGAGTACTTCAAGAAGAGAATCCGTGATGAGAGTCAGGCCAGCAGAATCATCTCACACATTAAGGCATCCAGGAGTCTCCACATCATGTGCCACATTCCAGTCTTCTGTTGGATTGCAGCCACTGTACTTCAGCAGATGCTGGAACAGGACAACACCCAGGAAATCCCCAAAACTCTGACTGAAATGTTCATACACTTTCTACTCATCCAGATCACAAGAAAGAATCAGAAGTATCAAAGTGGAAAACAAACAAATAAAGAGCAGCTTCTGGAATCACAGGAAGAAATTATACTGAAGCTGGCAAAACTGGCTTTCAACAATCTAGAGAATGGCAATGTCATGTTTTACGAAGAAGACCTGAGAGAGTGTGGCATTGATGCCAGTGAAGCCTCAGTGTACTCCGGCATGTGCACTGAAATCTTCAAGGAAGAGTCTGTGTTTCACCAGAGGAAGGTCTACTGCTTTGTGCATCTGAGCATCCAGGAGTTTCTGGCAGCACTTCATGTCTTTGTCTCCTACAGCAATCAGATGAAGACCATAGGGACATTTTTCTGCTTGGAAGAATCACTGAAGTTGGCAGTAACCAAAGTTTTGGAAAGCAGGAATGGACACCTGGATCTTTTCCTTCGCTTCCTTATGGGTATCTGTCTGGAGAGCAATCAGAGACTTTTGGGAGGTCTACTGAACCACACACACAACAGCTCAGAGAGCATTAAGAGAATGTGTCAGTACATTAAAGAGCTCAATAAAGAGGATCTCTTCCCTGAAAGATGCATCAGTCTTTTGCAGTGCTTATCTGAAGTGAACGATCATTCCATGCATGAGGAAATTCAAGAGTACCTGAAATCACCAAAGGGCATCAAAAATGAATTGTCTCCTGCTCACTGTTCAGCACTGGCCCACATACTTCTGATGTCTGAGGAGGTGCTGGATGAGTTTGACCTGAAGAAATACAACACATCAGATGAGGGACGCAGGAGAATGATCCCAGCCCTGAGGTGCTTCAGAACAGCACAGTGAGTTTCCGTTTCAATATTTTGAATTTCATGCTCTTAAACTGTTTCACATCAGGTGGGTTTTTGATGTTATTCAGCTCATATAATGTTTGTTGGTACAATGTTATACACCTACTGTTGCCCAAATATGAATATGAACTCATTCATTGTTGCCTTGCAAACACTGAGTTTAATTCTAAATTTAAATCACTCTCCTTTTGGACAAAGTGAAGGTTTATGCCTTGTGCTACCACAGCACACAAAGCGGAGGCAGGCAACCACGTTAGTTAACAGGGTAAATAAATGTATTAAACCAACTCTAAGTTAACAAAAGGGGAACATGGATACATGTTTGTAAAAAAGAGAAAGCTGAGATGAAGAAAGAGAAAAAAAGAGTGGGAATCGATGGCGAAGTAAGGGGATGTACGGATGTTGGCATGACAACGGCATTGTTTAAAAAGAGTAAATAATGTTAGTAAAAGTCATGCCATGAATGTGGTGGGGTGTGTGTGAGTGTCCAGAGTGTATGTATATGAGAAGGATCTGAATGCAAGATCAATCTCCAGAGGAGAACTGCTTGGCTTATAAAGGCCACATTTCCCAGGGCCATCATCTCCTTAGTGCCCTAACCCTACAGTCCAATGCCTTGCCACTGCATAAACTAATTGGCCACTTCATGAAGATATTACTGTCAAAGGGTATCCGTGTCGAGGGTCTTTAGTGAAGGCACAAAGACAGCAGGGAGACCAGGCTCTGTAGTTGGTAAATTTATTTTACCTCCTCCATGTGCATAATCCACAATAAAAAGTATGTAAACAAAAATACTGGTATAAATGAAAACAAAAAGATATTTACAAATGGTATATGTACAATCACTAGTACAAAGTTGTATACCCGCTCTCTATACTGAGGCTGTGCGCAAACATCAGCCTCACGCTTCTGGAATCCATACAGCCGAGCATCAACTAGCGCACTATCAAACTCTTATATAACGACGTTCTCACCACAGAAGCCCCTTCCTACTACTTTGCCAACCCTTTTAACGTTTAGCTGAACTACCCATAATTGGCCCATACTACCATAGGCTCAAACCACAGGGGTAAATTCAGGTGAAATACAATACACATTAAACAGAGTTAAAATGCTACCAATAATCATTTGAACTCAATCAGTCCTTCACAATAATGATGATGGCAGGTATACATCACATTCACAATGGTAAACCTTATAACGGAAGTAATTGATTTCGCGAGGGAGAAACTATGTTCCTCGCGAACCTGCCCAGACCATAAATGCGTCCCAGGACGGGAGCGCACTTCCTAATACAGGAAACAAATGTAATGGCGACCAGAACTCATCCCAGCTCGTTTGGTGAACCAGTAACGTAGGTACACTATTTTACATCATTTAGTATATATTCAATGACAACGGAATGGCAGTGATTTGACGGGGCTATATGCAGACAATATCACGAAGATTTTAAACATCAGTAACTTGTGTGTGTAGTGAAATGTTTGGCATGGTGTCAGTGGTAGGTGTGCACCCTTATGCTTTCACACACGCCCGCAAAGATGAAAGGGATGTACATTAAGCATGGTAGATGTGTCCGTTGACGTTTAAAGGAATACTGAAAGTCGGTTGTGTCCGCCATTAGGACACGGGGAGGACGCGCTTAAGAATCGCGTCATCACACACCCCCCTCCTTATGGTTGGCCCTCCTCGTAGAGGCGGGACAAGAAGTCGGCAGTGACATTGTCCTTGCCGGCTTTGTACTTTATAGTGACACGGTATGGCTGCAAAGACAAATACCACCGTGTTATCCGGGCATTACTGTCCTTCATACGATGCAGCCATTGTAGTGCCCTGTGATCAGTCTCTAGCACAAACTCCTTACCCATCAGGTAATATTTGAGGGTGTCCACGGACCATTTAATGGCCAGGCACTCTTTCTCCACAGTAGAGTACCTGGTCTCTCGAGGGAAGAGCTTACGACTGATGTAATGCACAGGCCTTCGGTCTTCCCCCTCACCCTGCAGCAACACGGCCCCAAGCCCCACTCCAGAGGCATCGGTTTGGACCGTGAAAGGCAGGTCAAAATCAGGGCTCTGGAGCACAGGACTGTGACACAGACTGTCCTTGAGGTCCTGAAAAGCCCTGTCACATTCCTCAGTCCAAACAACTTTGTTGGGACTTGACTTGCGGGTCAAGTCCGTCAGCACTGCAGCCCGACTGGAGAAGCTGGGTATGAACCGCCGGTACCACCCAACCAAACCAAGGAAGGACCTCACGCCCTTCTTGGTCGTGGGCGGCGGGCTGCTTTGTACAGCCTCCACCTTACCCACCTGGGGCTTGAGGTTTCCTCCCCCCAGGACATACCCCAGATAGCAGACCTCCGGTCGAACCAGCTGACACTTCCTGGCATTAACTACTAGCCCCGCATCAGAAATCCTCTGAAAAATATCCTTTAAGTGCCGCAGGTGCTCCGCCCATGAGGAACTATAAATGACCACATCGTCAATGTAGGCAGCGGCGTAGTCTTCAGCCCCTCTCAGTACCTGATCCATCAGACGCTGGAAGGTTGCGGCTGCTCCGTGTAATCCGAAAGGCATGGTGGTGAAGTGGAACAGCCCCGTCGGCGCACGAAAGGCAGTCAGCGCCTGGGCCTCCGGTGTCAGAGGTACCTGCCAGTACCCCTTGCACAGGTCCAGCGTGCTGAGGTATTGAGCCTTTCCGAGCCGCTCCACCAGCTCATCCACCCTTGGCATCGGATAGGGATCGAAGGCAGAGATGGAGTTGAGCTTGGAGAAGTCCACGCAGAAGCGGAGACTCCCATCCTTTTTTGGCACCAAGACGACGGGACTGCACCATTCACTGCGTGAAGGCACAATCACTCCCATCTCCAACATTGCCTGAACCTCCTGTTTCATAGCAGGGATCAGTCTTGCAGGTACCCTATAAGAAGTCTGACGCACTGGACCTGGTGATGTCAGTCGGATGTCGTGTTGGATCACGGTCGTACGCCCAGGTTCCTCCCGAAACAGACCCTCAGGGATGATCTGCAGCAGCTCCTCCTGTTGATGACTGGCGAGATGCTCCACTGACGGATACGAAGCCTCCTCCCCCGCAGTAGGGAAGTACTGCTCTTTGAGCTCCTCCTCCTCCTCCACTGCACGGGCCCACATCAGGTCACTGGTGGCTCCCGGCCTTGTAATCCACTCTTTGAGAAGGTTCACATGGAACACATTCTTTGTCCTACGCCTGTCCGGCATGGCGACTTCATAGGTCACTGGACCCATCTTCCGCAGCACCTCAAACGGGCCTTGCCACCTTGCCAGAAGGCTACTTTCAGAGGAAGGCAGCAGCAGAAGCACTTTCTGCCCCGGATTGAAGGTGCGGCTACGGGCAGTCCGGTCGTACCATGTCTTTTGGTGTATTTGGGCCTGGGCCAAATTGTCATGGGCCAGGCTGCTTAGGTCCTCAAGCTTGTCCCTCATCTTGAGCACATAACTCACAATGTTCATTTGCTCCTGAGGACTGTCTCCCAGCCAGGCCTCTTTGAGGACATCGAGGGGACCTCTCACCTGCCGTCCATAAAGCAACTCGAAGGGAGAGAAGCCCGTGGAAGCTTGAGGGACCTCTCGGTAAGCGAAAAGAATATAGGGCAGCCACTGATCCCAGTCAGCTCCTGTTTCGCTCACAAACTTCCTCAACATTGCCTTCAGTGTTTGGTTGAAGCGCTCAACTAGTCCATCTGTCTGCGGGTGGTATGGTGTGGTTCTTATACCCCTGATACCTAACATAGCATACACCTGCTTCATAAATCCAGAGTTGAAGTTAGTGCCCTGATCTGTTAGGATTTCTCTGGGGATGCCCACCCGTGAAAATAGCTGCAACAGACAGTTTGCTACCTGTCTGGACTTTATGTTGCGTAATGGAAAAGCCTCGGGATAGCGAGTAGCATAGTCACACACTACCAGGATGTAGCGGTGCCCTGCCCTGCTCTTGTCTAAGGGACCCACTATATCCATGGCGATCCTGGTAAATGGCACATCAATAATTGGCAAGCTCACTAGGGGTGCTTTTGTGCCTCGGTTTGTGCGTGCCATGAGCTGACAGGTAGGACATGACTTACAATAAGCTATGACTTCCTGGTATACCCCAGGCCAGTAAAAACGGCTAACAAGCCTGTCTAGGGTTTTCTGCTGCCCTAGGTGACCTGACCACGGGATGCTATGGGCTAGATGCAACACTTTGGCCCGTAGACCCTTAGGGACCACAAGCTGCTCTCCCTCAGTACCCACACGTATCAGCCTTCCTTCTCTCAGCACATAAGACTCCTTGCCACACACTGCAGCCCTAGGAACCTCTTCTTCGCTCCTTAATTTATTAAACCAAGAACTTAAGGAAATATCCTCTCTCTGCTGCAATCCGAAGTCTGTGACATCCACCACACTGTCATCAAGTGGTGGAAGGGGCAACTGTTCCTGTATAGGAGTACCTAAAACTTTGTCCCTCCTCTTCACTGACTTTGGCTTTCTGCCTTTAGGGAAACTCTGTGAAAAAGGTAACCCCTGCCATGACTCTGTATCAGACTGGCCGGCCTTAGCTTGGGCCCTAGTTATCACATTACCCTTTGCTGGGGATAGATGGCGCTGTAACAATTCAGCCAACACTGGAACATCCTGGCCTAGAACAACAGGGTAGGGGCAGCTATCCATTATACCAACATTCAGTAGATAGCTCTGCCCTTCGATCTCCACTTGAACGTCAGCAGTCTGGTGCTCGCTCTCATCCCCATGTATACAGCGCACCAGCACTTTTCCACATCCCTTCAAACCCTCTGGACCTAAGCACACTCTTTGCATGAACGACTGAGTACTGCCTGAATCTATTAGAGCCTTCCATTGCTTCCCTCTGATTCTCACTGGCACTAATGCCTCAGTAGAGCTTGATGTTATCGTGGTGGAGCTAGTATATGGGGGGTAACACAACCTAGCTTCCCTAACTGTGGCTAGGGGACATTCTGGCGAGGTATGACCGGGCTGTCCACAGCTATGGCAGATTATGCGTGGCTTAGGGTTAAAGGGTGTCTTATTTGAGCTACTAGACCTCCTAAACTCACCACCAACACCTCCCACAGACTTACCAGCCGGCTTATGCTCAGGCTCCCGCTGGGCACCCTGATACCGCCGGGTTGATGGACCATGGCCCCGTAGCTGGTAGCCTGTTTTGTATCGCCGGGCAGCAATGAAGGCCTCTGCCAGGTCTGCAGCCTCCTTGGATGTTTGTGGGTTGTGCTCTTTGACCCACACTTGTAGTTCGGGGTTAAGCATCCGGATGAACTGTTCGAGAACAATTGTATCCCCAATCTGTGCCTTAGTTTTCTCCTCTGGGCACATCCATTTCTGAAATAAGTCACTCAGTCTAGCTTGCAGCTCCTTGACTGTTTCGCCTTCCAGGAAATCCATGGACCGAAATCTGTATCGATATGCCTCAGCGTCAATTTCAAATTTGTCAAGGACGGCCAGCTTAATTTTTCCGTAGTCCCTGGCATCCTGTATGTCCATCGCCACATAGGCGGCACGGGCCTTCCCCGTCAACAATGGAACTAAATATAAAGCCCAATTGTCCTTTGGCCACTGATTTGCATAGGCAATCCTTTCAAACGTGGTTAGATAATGCTCAATGTCCTCATCCTCCACATAGGGAGCCATTTTAGGAGGGCGCCATCCATAGTTCACTGGTGGGGCAGAGCTCACCTGTAATAGTCCTTCAGACACCGGGCTGACTGAACGTGACACTGCATGTCTCGTGCTTGGATGGGGGTCAGACCGAGGCGCGGACTCTTGTGAAGGACCTACTGCTCCAGCAGAGAGGCGGTCCTGCTGCTCCGTGCTCACCAGTAACTGCAGCTGATGAAACTGATGCTGCAGTGAGTCCCATCTATGGCTCTGTCGCTGAGCTTCTCGCTCATTTCTTTCCTCTCTGTCCTGCTGTGTCTGGATAAAGGATGTCAAAGCTGACTCCAGCATAGACATGCGATCCTCTGGGGCCGCTGACTGTGGTCGGGACGTAGTGTCATCCTCCTCATGCTCTGAGGGGGGCGCTGCAGTGGCGCCAAAGTCAGACCTACTCCGGGTAGCCATACGGTGTTGTCGTCCTCGTCGGTACATGCTGCTCTTGTGTGCCGACCCTAGTAGACACTGGATCCCACCGCTGCCACCAAAATGTCAAAGGGTATCCGTGTCGAGGGTCTTTAGTGAAGGCACAAAGACAGCAGGGAGACCAGGCTCTGTAGTTGGTAAATTTATTTTACCTCCTCCATGTGCATAATCCACAATAAAAAGTATGTAAACAAAAATACTGGTATAAATGAAAACAAAAAGATATTTACAAATGGTATATGTACAATCACTAGTACAAAGTTGTATACCCGCTCTCTATACTGAGGCTGTGCGCAAACATCAGCCTCACGCTTCTGGAATCCATACAGCCGAGCATCAACTAGCGCACTATCAAACTCTTATATAACGACGTTCTCACCACAGAAGCCCCTTCCTACTACTTTGCCAACCCTTTTAACGTTTAGCTGAACTACCCATAATTGGCCCATACTACCATAGGCTCAAACCACAGGGGTAAATTCAGGTGAAATACAATACACATTAAACAGAGTTAAAATGCTACCAATAATCATTTGAACTCAATCAGTCCTTCACAATAATGATGATGGCAGGTATACATCACATTCACAATGGTAAACCTTATAACGGAAGTAATTGATTTCGCGAGGGAGAAACTATGTTCCTCGCGAACCTGCCCAGACCATAAATGCGTCCCAGGACGGGAGCGCACTTCCTAATACAGGAAACAAATGTAATGGCGACCAGAACTCATCCCAGCTCGTTTGGTGAACCAGTAACGTAGGTACACTATTTTACATCATTTAGTATATATTCAATGACAACGGAATGGCAGTGATTTGACGGGGCTATATGCAGACAATATCACGAAGATTTTAAACATCAGTAACTTGTGTGTGTAGTGAAATGTTTGGCATGGTGTCAGTGGTAGGTGTGCACCCTTATGCTTTCACACACGCCCGCAAAGATGAAAGGGATGTACATTAAGCATGGTAGATGTGTCCGTTGACGTTTAAAGGAATACTGAAAGTCGGTTGTGTCCGCCATTAGGACACGGGGAGGACGCGCTTAAGAATCGCGTCATCACAATTACTCACTCTTTTTACAGAGTAATGTTTTTTATATATTGACATTTATAGCATAAGTGTTAGCTAAAGCAGGGGTTCTCAACCATTTCTACTTCAAGGCCCACCTCTTCGTATTTGTAACAGGGTGGGGGCCCAACAGACACCCTGCTTATTTAATCTATATTCCATTCTAATTAATAAGGCACTGTTATGTGTCACAAAGGGCAACTTCAGCACCTGCTACATTTGGGAGCCTAGAAGTTAATACAAGAAAATCTAACTCTAGATATTGCACTATCAAAATTGTATTGTGCACCAGAAAACAACAAAACCACACAGAGCATTTTCAGTCAAAAGGGATTTATTATCCAAAATAATTTATTTGCAGTAGGCCTAGGCCTGTTTGTGCACAGCAAACAAGCAAGTTCATAAAACCTGAATAGACCCAAAAGATAGCATGCACTCAAAACAAGTGATGAAACATGCAAACAAGACCACTCAGCTAGGCCTAATTAAAATAGGTGTTGCTTCAGACATGCAAACAAATAGGTTCAAATAATGTTCAAATAAATAAGTCCAAATAGGTCCAAATAATGATTCAAATAATGATTTAAATCTGTCGCTGCAATCTGTTATCAACATAAATACCACCAAGCATTCCTGGGCAGTGGTTTGAGTTGGTAGCTCTCTGCAGAGCTCTTGTAGAATACCGCTCCAACAATAACGCACAAAAACCAGCAGTAATGCAGCGTTATTGACGTCTGTCGACTCGTCTAACTGTATTGAAAAGAACGGGCTACCTTTCATCCTTTCCTACCTTTCATCCTTACTGTTTCGTTTGGAAGTGGTACTGTCAAGAGTTTTTTCACAGCATCTTCCCCAATCATCTCGCGGCACATATCTACCGCAGCTGGCAGAAATAGTTCCTCTGCGATAAAGGTCTTCTTGGTCTGTGCCACACGTCTAGCTCACTAGTAACTTGCCTTCACAGCACTCTGTCATGCCTACTTGTTGAGTAATCCTCGACTGTTGGGAAAGATTCAATATACTGAAAAATATGGACTGTAAAGTGTCTAGTGTAGCCATTTATTTGCAGATTCTTTTCCATTGTTCTCAATGATGGTCAAATATTAGTAGTTAAAGATGCACTATTTCTATTTCTTTTCAGTATTCCAAAGTGAATAAACTGTGGGAGCACAAGAACAGTGAGCGTCTAGCAGCGATTGTCATAGACATATACATGTATGTATGTCTATGGCGATTATAGCGTAACTAACGAGATTCTAAGTAACATGGAGACAACTTTTTTTGCTACTCCACATAGATCATAAACCCTTGAATATAAGAAAAACGACTCAGTGATATCGGTTGAGAAATATAAATGCTATAGTGCTATTAGCACATCGCAGCAACGGGCTGAAGCGGTCAATGGAGCGTCTATGTATATATGTCTATGTGTAATGTGTGGGCAGCACGGTGGCTCAGTGGTTAGCACTGTCGCCTCACAGCAAGAAGGCCCTAGGTTTGAATCCTGGTCGTTCCAGTTCCTTTCTGTGTGGAGTTTGCTCCGGGTACTCCGGTTTCCCCCACCATCATAAAGACATGCATTGCATCGTATGAATATGAATGAATGTTGGTGGTGGTCGGAGGGGCCGTAGGCGCTGATTGGCAGCCACGCTTCTGTCAGTCTGCCCCAGGGCAGCTGTGGCTACTGATGTAGCTTACCACCACCGGTATGACTGTGTATGAATGATTACTGGACTCTGGACTCTGTAAAGCGACTTCGGGTATTTTCTCATCATTATTGTATTAACATATGGACACAGATTGCAAAGAACGTTTAACACTTGAGTTATCTTCTGAAAGTACATTAAAGAACCACTGAAAGCCACATAAGCACTGGACTAAATGCCCCAGAAAGATTTTTCCTTTTTTTTTTACATGCACTTTGCTTTAATTTTACTATTTGTACAAAGGAGTCCTATACTGGCCACTATTGCTTAGTGTCACGCCCGGCTTGGCTGTGCTAGGTCTGCCTCACTCAAAGCCCTGGTTAATAAGACTTTGGGCTGTTCCTCTCCCTCCGGTCTACAGGGGGCGCTGTCTGGTCTGGCCAACGTGGCTAGATGGCAGCTGATTGGCGGGGACATTTAAAAAGAGTTCCTGATATGAATTTGGTCTCTGATCCTCTCTGATCTTCTCGGCTAGCTCAGGGCCTGCAGCTACTGGGGTTGGCTGCAGTACTTTTTCCTTAGTCCCCTCTTCTATCCATTTTACATAAACTATGCTGATCTGCACTACATTGAGCTTTACTTTTTCTTGCCTCCCATTGACTGACTTTTTGTAAGTATTTGATTTGGTTATTTAAATAAACTATATTTTAGTTATCTCCCCATTTATGTTATCTCCACTTTGAGCCATGTGGACGTAACATATGGGGGTTCGTCGGCCACTTGATCCCGTAAAAAACTTCCGTGAGTAGACTACTGTGATTCCCACTTCTGGCTGTTGAGCGTAGTGAGGTGTGTAGGGCTACGTCATAAGTGGGCATTTTGTGAATAGAACGTAAATTGGCCTTACATGCCGCGTGTTTATTTTGGGGAGTTCCACATGTATTGTTAATAGTTAATGCTTTGTTTTGGGACAAATTGGGGAGTAATTGTGCAACTTAGTTGTTTGCTTTGTTTGGCGAAATGTGCTTGTGCTTGTGGAACTGGACAACAAAGTAAAGAGCAAACGTTTTTCCCATTTAGAGCGCTCAGGCGTTTAGGTTCCAGCAACTGAGTCTGGGCTGGAGGTCACCGCCGTGGAGTAAGGCTGAATTGACTTTGGTCGGGATGGCTAGTTCTCCAGCGGTATTGGTGGGTGAATTTTTTTTTGCTAATCCCCAGCTCTCGGGCTCCGTCAGAAGATAGGTTAGTTAGTCGGGGGTAAATATTTAGGGAAAAGCTCTGTTGTTGTTGTCCTGTTGCATGAGTTGCACCACTTTGCATTGATTGTTTGTAAAGGTGCGGTTCAATAGCACAGTGTTGATCGTTGTTTGGTGATCATTGTAAAAATTATTGCGATGACTACGCTCAAGGCATTTTTTTCTGCTCCTTCGGAGGCCAATTGAGTAGTGTGGCTGAGCATTATTCAATTGAGGTGACATTGCCGAGGTCAGCAAAGAAGCAACAGCTGGCAAATTGTATTCATGAACCGTTAATCGATAGGCAAGTGCTGTCCGTTGAGAAACGGAAAAAATGGAAAAAAAAATATTGGATGCTCAAGAGAGAGAAAAAGATCGGTTGTTGGAGCTAGAAAAGCTTAAGAGTTTAGAGCAAGAGCGCGAGGTTGAGCGTACCAGGCTGACGCTGGTAGCTGAAGGAAGGCTCGGTAGACCTTCTACGCAATCTGGCCTTGCTGCTATGGTTAAGTTCCTGCCTAAATTCAACGAGCGTGAGCGTGAGCCTGATGTGTTCTTTTTGCTATTTGAAAATGTTGCTGGTGATCTGAACTGGAGCGATGAAGAGAAGATCCTGTTATTGCAAACTGTTTTAGTTGGTCGTGCCCAAAAAGCGTTTGTGGCTTTGCCTTCTGAAGAGAGAAAAGTCTATCAATTCGTTAAAGATGCTGTGTTAAGAGCGTACTAATTAATTCCTGAAGCTTATAGACAGCGTTTTCGCTCTTGGAAAAAAGCAGATAGACAAACCCATGCTGAACTTGCCAGAGACCTCACCAGTAGTTTCACTCGCTGGTTGACTGCTGAGGGTGTTGGTACATTTGATGCGTTGCGCGACCTAATGATTTTAGAACAGTTTAGGAATACTCTGTCAGATAGAATTGCCACTTACATCCACGAACATCAAGTGAAAACAGCAGCAGAGGCCGCTGTTCTTGCTGATGGTTATGCTCTGACACATAAGTATTCAGTCCGGGAGTGCACTCCGCGTTATGACATGAATTGGAGGGAGCGTCGCCCTAGCCGTTCTGATGCGGGTCCTCCTGGGAAGTTTGAGCCGGTAACACCAGTAAATAGAATCAATTCACGAGAGTTTAATGCAGAGAGTACATGCAATTACTGTACTGAACCAGGTCACTAGAAGATAAATTGTCCGATTTTGGCTGAGCGAAATCAGACGAAAGGTAACGGGTGCAAAGTGGGCCTCTGCTCATCTTCTAGTCCTGTTGCACGTTCAACGGTGACTCAGTTCACTGCAGCAAAAACTTTGGCTCGTGAAAAATGTACACTGTCCATCGAAACAGCTTTGGGAAACATGAAAGGTGTTCAGAACGAGGAAACATCTATGTCCGATGTTGGGGTTTATGCTCCGTTTGTCACAGAGGGGTTTGTCTCGTTGGTCGGAGCCTCTCGTTGAGTTCCGGTAAAGATTCTGCGAGATACTGGCGCATCGGAAAGTTTAATTTGCCAATCTGTCTTGCCTTTCTCCTCTGATTCGGATACGGGGAGTTGTGTGTTAATTCGGGGAATTGGCCTTCAGTCATTTCAAGTGCCGTTGCACAGATTTCAGTTGTTTTCTGGTTTTGTGAATGGTGACGTAACCATTGCATTGCGTCCATCTCTGCCAATATATGGAATTGATCTGATCGTGGGGAATAATTTAGGTCGTGGTTGTGTTTTTCTTGATCAGGTATCACCTCCATCTGTAGTTAAGACTGAGGCTACACCGCCATCTGAGCCAGATGAGTGTCTGAAAATCTTTGTAAAATCTTTTACGACATGCGCTGTGAGGAGCGAAATGGCCCGTGCGCAGGTTGCTCAACCGTCTGAGGTATCGAAGAACACGTCTGCTCAGGTGTTTATGCCACAGTTTCCAGCACCTTTGTCTCGTCATGACAATGTGGTGGCTCAGAAAAACCACCAGAGTTTACAGAAATATTTTGCCTTGACTGCGAATGACAAGAATTTGGATCATGGTTACTTTGTGCATGGTTACTTTGTGCATGGTTACTTTGTGCGTCGGTGACGTTGCTTAGAAGGTGGTCACCGACTGCTGATACTGAGGTGGCAGATCAGGTCTTGCAGGTGGTGATGCCTGAAAAGTTTTGCAAAATAGTCCTGAAAACAGCTCAAAAGAAAATGAAGAGAAAGTATGATCTGAAAGCAGAAGCTCGTGTCTTTAAAAGAAAAAAGAAAAAAGGCCCTTGTCCTTATCTGGGCGCTCTGACATTTCAATGTTGGTGGTGGGGTGATATAAAATTACAAATACCGTGATAGAAGATTTTGGCCATATCGCCCACCCCTAGCTCAACGTCGTCACCTCCATTCACAAAACCAAATCTAATATAATCAGGGTTGTATTTACGCTGAATTTTTAGTAGTTTTCGGTAGTATGACATTACCAGTGCTGTCATTCTTTTGCTTGAGGATTTTTTCATATTGCCACAGAGTGAACGTTAGCTTAACTGAGCGCCTCAACATAATGACGCTATAAAGTTCGAACAAGATAGGATATAATTTTCATGATCTGTCTATTATGCCTATTTATACATTTTATATTTTGTTTAACACATCGAATACACATCATACATTTTATTAATATGGTTCTCAACTTAAAATCAGTTCTTTGTGGAAAATTAGATTCAACTTGAAACATTTTCACGGCCCACTAGAAAGCACTGTGCGTCCCAGTGGTTGAGAAACACTGAGCTAAAGCATTGAGTGAACTTAGGTTGGGTTAACCTGACTACTTACTACCTGTATTTACAGTGTGTATATGTAGAAGTACAACACAACAAAGACAAAATTAGTAGCTAAATATGTCTGTTTATAAAAAAAGATACTAGAGTTCTTTGATCATATAAATAGTATGTGTTAGGTTTAACAATGTTTCTGTCAGTATATTTGTATATTTAAAAAAAAAATATGCCTTTCGATGCCGTCTTGCAGACTTGATGGGTGTAAACTTAATCAGATGTCCTGTGAAACAGTGAAGAGATCTCTGCAGTCTGGCAACTCCTTGATACAGCTGGATCTGAGTTGCAATCCCCTAGGAGATTCTGGAGTTAAGATTCTTTCTGCAGGACTAACCAGTCCCCACTGTAAACTGCAAACCTTGAGGTTTGTAGACCATTATATTGACATCATGTATTATCTGAGCCTTAGATCATTGTGGGCATTCCTGTGTAACATCAACAGTTTGTCACATTTCACACGCAGCTAAAGCTCAAAAGCAATGTAAACATGCTACCTTCTCCATAGTTTTTAAGTGTTTTCTCGTTACTTTTACGAAAATTGGTGAATTCCTGTTAAACCTGTTGTTTTTCGAATACTTAGATATCAGGATTTACAGAAAACGGATTTGGCTCCCTGGCCCCACTATCAAGACTTTTTTTTACTAAAGTACAAACACCAGATGATTTCAACTCTATAAAACAAACAAAATTAAGTGATATTACCATGTATGACATGAGTTGTAGAACACCTTTTAGATCGAGTGATTTCCATGAGCATGATTAATCTTTGGCTCCTTTTGGAGACATTGCGATCATTTTCACCAAGGTTTGTTTGGTGAAAAGCTGCCCTGCAACTATAATTTTCTACAGAATAAACACCAAGCTCCCCGGCTGTCTTTTCCCATGGTCTCATTTATCATATATTGTGTTACAGACTTGGTGACTGTAAACTCAGTTATGAATCCTGCAAGATTGTGGCCTTTCGTCTGCAGTCAGTAAACACCCTTATAGAGATGGACATGGGTCACAATGATCTTGGAGATTCTGGAGTCCAGCTTCTGTGTAAGGGATTGGCCAGTCCTTACTGTGAACTGCAGATAGTAAGGTTGGTGTTAAACTTCATCTTACTTTTAAGAAAATTCTTTTTAGATAATCTTAATAAATTAAGGCCCTTCTGAAGGACATTAGCATTGTATCACATTATTAAAATAATTAAGAAATCAGACTTCTTGCATTCCTGTACTCATCTGTATGGACAGAAACTCATGTACTTTGTGATTTTAGTGTCTAGCTATTCCATTTGAGCTACAAGTGGTGGCAACATTGTGTAGTTAAGGTTTTCATTAGTTTCGCTTAAATCATAATTTAATTGATCTATTTTTTAATTATATTGCCTTTTGTTTGAAGTTTATGATGGGTAATGTCACCATAGCCTGGATTTAATGCATGAGGCTTCACATCTTCATTTTGGTTGAAAGCAACACAATGCGAAAATGTACAACTTCTTGTTTTCAAGGAACTAGTTTTGTTATCTTCAATTTAATTTGTATGATGTATGGTCCTCAACTATAATAACACCATTTAGCATGCTTCCAGAGCCAACTGTTTGGTTGTTGGTTTGCTTTTAAGGTGGATAGTTTATGGGTGGGTACCTAGTAAGTAGTTAGTAGGTAGTTTTAGGCACAAAGCCTTCAATGTTGCAACATTTAGTTGAACTATTTTACATTCCAACCTATCTTTTCAAATGATATCCAGCTAGGGGGCTTTGATTCACATTTATGATATCTTATCCTGGAGGCAGTCTTGTGAGCATGGACGACAGTTTGTGCTTTTCAATAGTCAGAATCAGAATTCTTTTATTGGCCAAGTATATTTATTTTCACATACAGGAAATTGACTTGGTGTGGTCTTCGTAGTAATGAGAGTGTTGGATTTTTAAGTTGTAATGGCAGGATTAGAGTGACTATTTCTTCCACACCCAATCAGCAGTTTAACAATAGCAGTTATTTATTTACTTTAATGTCATTTTATTCTCATTGAGCTCACAGGCAGAGCCCTGTAGCACTCTTGTAAAGTTGGTAACTGGCACTGATTTTGCACGGGAGAAAGGGAACACGTGGATTAATTCAGAAATTCACAATAACAATCAAACAAACAACAGATCCTGTTATGCATATTGCCTACGATCCTGATGGCTGTGTAGTCCATACTAGACTGTCCCTTTAGCTGTTTTTAATCACACCCTCCCTGTATCTCTACTCTGCTTGAAGGTGACTCTGGGGGTAACTCTCTCTCTCACTCTCTCTTTCTTTTTCTTAGGCTGTCTGGTTCTCTCATCTCAGAGGAAGGCTGTGGATTTCTGGCATCAGCTCTGTCTTCAAACCCCTCTCATCTAAAAGAGCTAGATCTGAGCTACAACCATCCTGGAGAATCAGGACTTAAGCTGTTATCTGCTAGACAGGAGGATCCTCACTTTAAACTGGAGAAACTTAAGTATGTACAGAGAATCTGCACATGCAGGATACCTCTAGTTGCATTATTACACTTTCCATCTGAATAATCCAGATTTGCATCTGTGTTTCATAGTCTACTTTAAATTGAAGATTTAGAAAGTAACGGCATGTCATAGACAACCTGGTGGAGAAGCCTACATATAGAACATGATGGGATTGGAGATGTATTTCTCTCTCTCTCTCCCTCTCTCTCTCTCTCTGTGTGTGTGTGTGTGTGTGTGTGTGTGTGTGTGTGTGTGTGTGTGTGTGTGTTTTCTCAGTGCGGACCACTGTGCAGAAATCAGACTCAGACCAGGTGTGCGGAAATGTAAGTCCTCAGGTGTTTCTCCAAATGTAGTTAATGAGATGCCTTCAACCTGCACTTGACAATAGATGCTACATTTGTTGGTTATTTCAGTTTTGACTAAATCAAAAACTGACTCTGGAACTTGGCTGCTTGGTCCTAATGATCTGATCTGATATGACGCTCAGTCAGTCTAAAAATTAACTTAACTCTAAGGTTTTTATTTTGAGGAAATGTCGTTAGATGGCAAACATTTCTGACCGCATACTCGTACAACTGATATAGCAGATAGAATTTCACTATACTTTTAATTTTTTACATTGGATGCAATACAATTTTGTACCTTCCCACAAACATAGTAACTGCAAACGTAATAACTAGGCAACAGTTATTACATTTGTTCTGAAGTTATTACGTTTGTGGGATTATTATGTTTAAAAAGTGCAGATTTGTATTACGTTAGTGGGAGTAACATATGTGTGTGTGTGTGTGTTAGTCAGAAAAAGCTGTCACTCCCCATATTCTGATGATGTTGTTCTCTCCTCTCTCCTCTCCTCTTGTCTGCAGATGCCTGTGAGCTCACACTGGACCCAAACACAGCAGACAAAAATCTCTCTCTCTCCGAGGGGAACAGAAAGGTGACACGTGTGAAAGAGGATCAGCCGTATCCTGACCACCCAGAGAGATTTGACAGGTGGAATCAGGTGTTGTGTAGCGAGGGTCTGTCTGGACGCTGCTACTGGGAGGCTGAGTGGAGTTGGGATGGGGCTATTATAGCTGTGGCGTATAAAAACATCCAGAGGAAATGGCAGAATGATGTCAACGCACTGGGTTGTAATGACAAGTCCTGGAGTCTGGACTGCTCTCCTAACAGATACTCTGCCGGGCACAATAACAAACGCACTGACATACCTGTCCCCTCCTCCCGCTCCAGAAGAGTAGGAGTGTACCTGGACTGGCCAGCTGGCACTCTGTCCTTCTACAGCGTCTCCTCTGACACACTCTTCCACCTGCACACGTTCCACTCCACATTCACTGAGCCCCTCTATCCTGGGTTTAGGGTTTGGGATAATAACTCCTCAGTGTCCCTGTGCCAGATCACATGACCTCCCCATGCCACAGGAACACAGGAGTCACCCACTCCTATTCATAATAATAATAATTGTCAGGTTTTAATGGCACACACAACACGTGCATTTATGGAGGCCACACACACAAACACAGGCCTGAGGTTGCAGTGAATATATTCTCTGACTTTATCCCATCCTGGACCGTCCTTCCTCCAGGACCTCCCAGGAGCAGTGGGCAGCTTGTAACCACCCGGGGACCAAGTGAACCGTCCGTCTTTGTCAGGGACGGACAGGAGTGTTCTGTTCTTTTTGCATGTTTATTTCTGTTGGGGTTCTTAGTGGAGGAAACACCTTTTGAACACGGGGAGAACATGCAAACTTCACACAGAAAGGCCCGGGAGAAGCGCCCCAAGCGGGAATCAAACCCATGATCTTCTTGCTGTGAGGCGGCAGTGCAAGCACCTGAGCCACCGTGCCACTAATACACGTGTGTGATGCTGTGATGCTATGGAAATAGTGATATGTGTATTCTGTTTATACACCACTGCTTTGATGATACTATGCAAATAGTGATGTTGTATTTTTGTATATGTTTCACATTTTCTGAATTGAATATTTTTTGAATATTTTTGAATACTTTTCTTTGTACGTTTAACCATCAACATTTACTTCTACATTCATTATTGTACATCCCCACATAACATTCTGAACTGGGTTAACTTGGCTGGCGCGTGTAGAAGCAGATGGGTGCACACAATTGCTGAAACCACACCAAACATTATACTCATGCGGGAGGGCATAGTTAATGAGTAATGCGTGTGTGTGGCATAATTATTGTGTAATATGTGTGTGTGGTAGGCATAGTTATTGTTTAATGTGTGTGTGTGTGTGTGGTTCCTGTTCTCTGTGTATCTGTTGTTCTGCACATGCAGACTGGTGAAAATGAAGAGAAGTAAGACAGAACCTCACAGCAGTGAAGAGTGATGTTCTGGACACACTGAAGAGTTGAGTAAATCACATGATGTTCTGCACACTTGACAATAAAAATATTCTCTTTTTTTCCTGAAATAAATAAATAAATACAATATTTTTTAGAGAATATACCTTGGGAATGGCTTTATTGTGATGGATGTGTCTTCATTTTGAGTTGATGGACTTTTTTCTCTCCAAAGCCATAGCAAAACAGTGTAGGAATTTGTTCGTTTTTTTACTAATATAATAACTAAGATTAAAATGCAACACTGTACAACACTACAATAATGAACAGTAATTACATTACATTTTAAGGAGAGGAACGTTGTGGTCAAGGAGGTCAACCCTCCACCACTACTGAGGGTGCTAACCATGGTGCTAGCAACATCAGTGACATAAGCATGGTCCGAGAAAACCAAAACTGCTGAATCATCTACCTCGCATGTTTGGAGTCCAACAAAGGAGTTTTTGTAAAAGCTGGTTGGAACAGTTTGCATGGTTGGAGTACAGTAAGGTCTTGTTAGCTGTGTAACATTAATGAATGCTGTCTGATTTGTTGCATGCATTGATTGCCCTGTGTCGCTGATGACTCGTTTCGGTTGATTAGCAACGAAGAGGCCCTTTTTTGTCGATGATTTCTACTTTTTGCCTTTTTTGGATTTTTTTGGAGCCGCCTTAAAAAAGAGACTCTTTAGCCTAGGACGAGCAGTCTGTCTGTGTGCTAGGTATACATAAGGTTCTATGTGATTATTGTTTGTGAACTGAAATAATATATACCTTTTTAACGCATTTCTGACTCTTTGACTGTTTTAGTTAATTCTATCTGCTATTCCAAGATTAATTTCACTCTGTCTGACATGGTAGTGGTCACCTGGTGCCCAACTTTAACCCCCACTACCAGACGTGTTTTAAAGTAAGCGAAGTATTTGGGACTGCGGACTCTATAACATGCTGTATGCATTGCGTCAGTGACCGTCGCAGATGAACGCGGCTACGTGCGCGTCCGTCAGAAGTAGCCTAGATAATGATAATAATAATACAATCGGTTTGTGTAGCGCTTTTCATGTACCCCAAACCACTTTAGAGAGCAAACATGTAAACAGATGATAGACAATATGGTGGGGAGGTGTTCTAGTAGAGAACCATGTGACACATAGGCTATCACCATCATTTCATAGCACCCTCGCTAAAACGCAGAGCTCCCCCATAGCACCAGTAGAAAAAAATGTCTGGTGCCACCACTGGATAGGGGGCACTAGAGTCACTCTGACAGAGAGAGGATGGGTTTGTGTGTGTGCTGCTGACAGCCCTAAAGTAAGGGGACTGCAAACACATGGCGGCCCAGACTACAGAACACAGCAGCCACTGATGTGTCCCAGTCCAATCGCACACTGAAGTCTGAGAGAAAAGATATCAGCTTCACTTTAGGAGAGGCAGGTGAAGAGTTAATAAGATATCTGTACAAGGATGGCCATTTTGGGACAGACAGACCTAAGACAGAGAGAGGATGTGTGTGTGCTGCTGACACCCCTAAAGTAAGGAGGCTGCAAACACTTTTCATCTCATCTTAATTGATTCTATGGAGAAAGATTTTAAAAAGAAAGAGATAAGAGATGAAAAAGTGATAAACATTCATGACAAGATCAAACATGTTTGCCCGTGGTACTATTACACTCCTGTGACTGAACAGTAATTAATATTAATGATTTAATGCCGTTCCACATTAAATGTATTTCCTCAATATAGATTTCAACATAGTAACAATAGTAACACCTGTGCATTTTCCATCAAGACTAAACATCCTCCTAATGAAAATAATAACATTAAAAAGTTATGGTTCCCAGGCCTATCTCACCCTGAATAAAGAGAGATAAGAAATACGTTGAGGAGAGGCAGCCCCTACCAACAGATGAAGAGAGTCTCTGTATGAGGCTTTATCTGTCAGAGGATGGCTAGTCTGGCAAAGAGAGATCTAATTGGCTGTTAAAATACACATAGATTTTTCCCCCACACACATTAATGAATAAAGATATACAATTACAAATACATGACACATGCATGACACAAAATAGGAGAAAACAGGGTTAGAAATGCAGTAGCGGTGTGTCACTTCTGAAACTGAGGAGGCCCTTTTGAAACTGCGGGGTGAGGTGGTGTTTACTTCCTGATGCAGGGCTTGACCATGAACTCACAGTTGTGTCTTTGTTTCATCAAGTCAATTTCATGTTACACACATATTACAGACCCTTACTCACAATAAAAAAGATAACCCGTTTCAAAATACTATCCCATTTTTTGACAGTGGCATTTCACTGACTAAACTCAATGGAGGACATTCAGTTTAATAGTTGGTCATATCTTTGTGACGGCGTGACTGTGTTTCTGATCTGTTTGGTGTGAAGACAACACCTTCCTCCTCCCACTTGCAATTTACTGCATGTTCTCATGGAAGCACATGTGTGTGCGCGTGTGTGTGCGTTTGTGCATGAGTGTGTGTGTGTATGTGTGCATGTGTGTGTGTGTGTGTGCATGAGTGTGTGTGCATGACTGTGTGTGTGTGTAGTGTGCGTGTATGTGTGTGTGCATGTGTGTGCATGTGTGTGTGTGTCAGTGGGATGATTCAAGGCAGAGACCCAGATGGAGATTTCCAACAAGTTTTCCTGAACAGAAGTCCAAAGAACGAGACCAAAGGGAGAATCCAAAAAGCCAGAAACAGGTCAGAACAGGTTACATCGGATCAACTATCCACATAGACATGAATCCAAAAGACAAACAGGCAATGTGAGAAGGATCTTAGATCAAGAATGGCAAACGCAGTAATACGGCTCTCTGGAGTAAACAGAACCTCACAGTGAGACAGATGAGGTGAGTGAGGTCTTTCAAAAGCCCACAGCTAATTGGGGAACAGTCTACAAGTGATGATATTCAGTTATTAAAAAGCCCACAGCTAATTGGTGCTGATGTCCAGGTGTGGCCGGGCAGGACTGGAGTGGGCGTGGCTGAGAGGTTCTGGTTAGCCTGATGAGGTGATACAGTGAGAGAGATGGAGGGATGAATGTGAGGTGGGGAAATACAGCACACTACAAAATGGTAAGTGTGTGTGTGCGTGTGCGCGCGTGTGTTTAGGTTAGTCAGCAGCAGCGGAAATTCTCCATATTCTGATGAGGATGAGGATGTTCTGTCCTTCTACAGCATCTCCTCTGACACACTCACCCATAAAAGCATCCAGAGGAAAGGAGAGAGTGATGACAGCTGGCTGGGACATAATGACAAGTCCTGGAGTCTGGACTGCTCTCCTGACAGATACTCTGCCTGGCACAATAATGGACACACTGACATACCTGTCCCCTCCTCCCGCTCCAGAAGAGTAGTAGACATACCTGTCCCCTCCTCCCGCTCCAGAAGAGTAGTAGACATACCTGTCCCCTCATCCCGCTCCAGAAGAGTAAGAGTGCACCTGGACTGGCCTGCCGGCACTCTGTCCTTCTACAGCATCTCCTCTGACACTGAGCCCCTCGATCCTGGGTTTTGTGTTCATTATGGAGTAATGGCTGTTAGTTATAATGAATCTTATGCCACCTCAGTGTCCCTGTGTCAGATCACATGACCTCCTCATGCTGCAGGAACACCTCTTCATATAGGACTGTGATGCTGAAAATATCCAAACATAAGGTTGATGTTTGATTCTTATTTTTACGCATTTTTAAATACATTTTTGTTTCAGAATGTTTCAGCAACAATAATATGATGTATTCTGTTCTCCTTATGGTTTACTTTTGGTTAGTTGTTTCAAAATGGTGAACTGGTCTCTGTCTCTGTCTCTGTCTCTGTCTCTGTCTCTGTCTCTGTCTCTGTCTCTGTCTCTGTCTCTGTCTCTGTCTCTGTCTCTGTCTCTGTCCCTCTCTCTCTTCCCATGTGTGTGTGTGTGTGTGTGTGTGTGTGTGTGTGAGAGAGAGTGTGTGTGTGTGTGAACTAGTAATATATTGTAAATGTTAATGTCTAATTGTCTCAGGTCTTGTCTGATGTGTATCTGTTATTCTGCTCATGCTGACCGGAGATGAGAAAGAGAGAAATGGAACAGAACATATATAAACTGTATTATTACAGGCTCAAGGCCCACATGGTAAATAAACAATACATACAATCAATAAATTACATGTAAATATACAAGGAAAGAAGGGCTAAAAAAGGCACTCATGCCAGTGTTCCCAGATCTTAGATGTATACTTGACAGAGCTGCGGCCAGGGTCTGTCATCAGATCAATTATAAAATGTGTAGAGAAGTCCAGCCGACTCATGAACTTAAAAGTAAGGTTCCTCAGCAAGGCCATGAAGGTGGTAAGACCCATATTACAGAACAGCTGACTGGCTCTAGTACTCCTGGGTTTCTTCAGGAGTATCCTAAGACAGTCATTATAGGCTACTTTCAATTTATGCAAGCTCTCCTTCTTGTAGTTCACCCAGAGTGGAGCTGTATAGAGAGGGGTGCAGTAGGCTCTAAACAAATTAATTTTAACCTGCTAGCCTCAAGAAGAGCTCTAACTATATTGTTGTAAATATCACACAAGCATGCACCATGGGAGGTGTCATCACAGTTCACATTAGTGCCACATATGGCATTCATGGGCAGATATACTTTACTCAAAAGTTCATCAGACCTGAAGCAATCTTTGAGGACATCATCATTAGATAGTTTATCCCAATCTATCTTTACATCGGTGTTGTCCTCATGCTTAACCAGCTTGGGAACATTTAATACCATGGCAATGGGGATATGGTCAGAGGTGGCTAACCCATAACAAATCTCCATATTTTCCAATGAGGCATGAGCATCAACAGTGGAAACAATGTGATTTAGCCTCAACGTCGTATTCCATGCTTCACTAACATAAGTGTAGCTTGAATCAGGCAGGAGAACTTTACTTGATATTACTAAGTTAGTGTCGCTAGTGAACCTTAACATACTGTATGTTTAGCAAACAGAGACTTATTATCTGACAGGTCTGCATTATAATCACCCAAAACATAAATGCAAGATCAGTCATTATCCTCGATAAAGGATTGTACAAATGCAAGCCTGCTCACAAATTCATCAACATGATCATAAGATTCATATGGAGTAAAAATATTGAGAATAATACAATTATTTCCATTAGAATTAAACTCTAGCCCAATGGCCCAGTCCACATTTAAATGTAAAACTTTAACCACGGAGTCATATTTCATATTCCATAGAATCGCCACTCCTCCAACAATCCTACCTCGGACATCTCCATTGACGTGCCCACGGAGCCTGACGCGCCAGCACCAGGAGGATGTAGTCCTCCTTGTCCCCACAGCGGGCCCACTCACCCTGGTCCTCCCTGCGCAGGACGGTCATGCAGTCCCCCTCCCTCAGCCTCCACCTCATAGTCCCACAGGCCATACACCACCCCTGTGTTCATGATGCCCATCTTCTCCTGAACACCTGTAAAACACACACACACACACACACACACACACACACACACACACACACAGGCCATACACCACCCCTGTGTTCATGATGCCCATCTTCTCCTGAACACCTGTAAAACACACACACACGCACGCACGCACACACACACACACACACACACACACACACACACACACACACACACACATTAATACACTCAGGCATACACCACCCCTCTATTCATGATGCCCATCTTCTCCTGAACACCTGTAAAACACACACACACACACACACACAGGCCATATACCACCCCTCTGTTCATGATGCCCATCTTCTCCTGAACACCTGTAAAACACACACACACACACACACACACACACACACACTGACCGTAGAGGAACTGTGAGCACTGGAAGTATCCTCCTCCATCTCCTCACACACACACACACACAGTATTCCTCCTTCCAAATATGTAAAAGTGACATAATATAAAAATTTGTGAACTCACTAAATCATGAAAATACACTCCAATATGTTGGCACAAATATATGACTCATTTCCCCATTTACTGTGTAAATACATTCCATTGACTGCCTAGTTCATGTCACTTCAGGCTACACGTAAATGCAGGGAACAAATAAAGTTAACCAGACTATATTTAATAAACAAACGTTACCGCCCACAATGCAGCCTTCAACAAACAGACAAGACACGCCTGAAAGATAAGGACCACACCCCAGAACCCATTAAGGCAAAGTAAATACAAACCCACAAGAAGGATTTACTTTACCTTGCATATAAACATCAGAGAGAGTGTTAAGGCATGGGGAAAATGGAGTTCAAATCAATGACTGTATCGGATGTTTTCTAGGCAGTCTGGGTTTTTGCGCCTCTGCCTGGCTCTTTAAAGAACCCATTTATTTCCCTGCTCATGTCTGTTCTGCTGTTGGATCCCATCTACACCTAATTATAACAGCAGATCTGAGATCAGTGTCAAAATTCAGGCCACAGTACAATACTTAAAGAATGAATATGATGACTATAGATGTGTCTGTGTGGTTGGGTGGGTCTCTAGTGTGGAGACACTGTCTGAGTTGTTAGAGAAATCACATCACAATCACATTTGATGACAAAATATTTCCCTTTTCCTTTCAACTCTGCTGCTGGGTTCCACATACACAACATTGTGGCTGCAGATCTGAGATCAGTGGTGGTGTGTGTGTGCCTATAGGAGTTGATCTGATGACACTAGAGGTGAGAGACTGACTCCAGATCAGCCTGCAGGAGTTAATCTGATGACACTAGAGGTGAGAGACTGACTCCAGATCAACCTGGGTGACATTCACCCTCTGATGGCCTTTTCAGACAGTGATCAATTGTCCTTGTGTGGATTGCTGGGTTTGTTGTTACTGTGAGTTTTACTGTGACTGTATATAATAATTACATAATAAATTAACACCCTGATCAATGTCTGCACCCTGAGCTGACACATATAACCCAAAGGTTCAGTCCCAAACACTTACAGCACTTAAACTATGTTACTGTTTCTTTAAGGAAATGAACTCGAGGCTGAAGGAGGGTGTTCTGTTGGAAACTGTTATCTAAGCAATAAAATCCTTTTATAACGTCTTGTGCGGAAACAAAGTTCACTCTGAAACATTTAACAGCCAGTACAGGTGGAACAGGTCTTAGGTGGTTACACTGATCTCAAGGTAAGTGCATTTATTTGTTTTGTTGTTCAATTGATCTAAATTTGTCTGTGCTAAGGCCAGAGAAAGGGGAACTCTGTCAATAATCCGTACAGACACAGGTTATTTAGAAAAGTATAAAAATAGTCTTTATTAATACATGGTTTTAAAAGTGTTGGTTTGGTTGGTCAACAGTAAAATAAACAACAAGTGAATACAGGGGGGAATCGCCAAGCTAACGGCACAGGAGCCAGAGAAGACAATGAGAACCACAAATAGAAGGGTTAGGGTCCCAATCACACGTGATCACTGTCTATAGACACACTGCAACTAAATGTCACTCTGATAAACTTGATTTAAGGACTTTATGCTTCACAGCAACTTCCTGTCACACGTCTAAGCTACACATTAAGTGCAAGAGGGGGAACTAGGGAGATTGCCTTCTCCAAAAGGGCCCTGTATGCTACCCTGGCTCCACCACCACCGAGGCTGGCTACACGAGAGGGAGGGGGGACAAAACAAAGGAATAAAGAAACCACTCTAGCCTGTGATGTACAATAACTGCACTCACTTACAATACTCGTTACAATCAACAGGCTAGAGGAAAAAACAAACCAAAATCTAGTTAAGCAATAAATCACCACCACAATCATACGTGTAGAGAACACCAACTAACAAATCCCATTGCCGTTAAACACGTCTGCCGCTCACGTTAGTCAGTGAGGAACACTGCGTTTGTAGCAGGTACCCCACGGCAGCCACAATACCCAGCGGGTGCTGGTGGAAAACAAACACACATGTTACCGTCCGTCAGTTAAAAACAGTGTATGACAACAGTTATGCTGGGCGTTACATCATCGTACCTTGTATAGGGAAATGGTCACGCAAACACTTGTAAAACACGGTCGGGTCAGCTCCCACACACACACGCTATTAAAACAAACATTCCTTAGATTGCTAACCGCAGTGAAATCAGCATCAAGAACGAAACGCGTCAACATACCTACTCACAGCAAGACCGCACCCACAGCATGGCTTCCTCACACCGGTGCCGGCAGCAGAGTGACAACATACCGTGTAAGGACCCCCAGGTGTCTATATATACGCCTGCCTCTAAAGCATTTAGATGGCCTACCAGATGCCCACTCCACCCCCCAATTAGTGACGTGATTGGCACTAGGAAGACAGAGCATTCACACGCTTCCGTTGGAATGCGTTGATCCGTCAGGGTTGACGGATTTCCATTCACTTTGAATGGGGTGACGTCATCCTTTGCCGAACTGAATTATGGCTCCGTTGGGTTCCCGTGCGTTGCGTTTCATGCTTTGCTTGCGGGAAGAGTTGAAGAATGTTCAACTTTTCGAGAGGCAATGCATGCGTCAGCCAATCAAATTGCCTTTCATGCATAACTGACAGCACAGGCGCTAGCCAATCAGATCCCGTATATGCTCACGTCTAGAAAGCGGCAAGCTCAAAAAAAAAAAAGATGGCGACCAAACTCCGTAGATGGTCGTATTTGTACCCAAAAGTTGTTTGTTTGACTTTTTTTTGCTTAGATTTTTTAAAAGTTACCGAGAAATAGACACTGTACAATGTAAAAAAAAACCTTTATTGTAACTGAAAAATACGTCTGGATTTGCGAGGTGTGTGAGCACCCTACCTAATGTTAGCATGCTACTGCTTACAAGGTAAACAGCTTGCTAGTGGCATGATTGGTTTGTTGACCTGTCAATCTCACTATAACGTCTCTGGTATCAACAGAACCCCATGCGCCAGACTCCTCCTCCGCCATCCGTTGGCGCAACGCATTCCAACGGAAGCGTGTGAATGCTCTGTAACAGAGCATTCACACGCTTCCATTGGAATGCGTTGATCCGTCAGGGTTGACGGTAGTGATGGCAGCCTGACACTGAAGCGCCGGAACGTGCTTCATACCTTAAACTACACCAACCATAAAACCACTGCTTCGAAGGTTGCTTTGGTACGGAAAAATCACGTGACATATTACGTGCGAAACAGCAACTGCTTGTTTCTCCGAATGAACCAGCTGAGTGGTTCACAGCGCCACGCACGAAACAGTCAGTTGCCTCGTTTTGAGTCTGAATTGTAGCGCCTTCAAAGCATAAAAACTTCAGCGCACAACATTGCGTTTGGTTCGTAGTAGCCTATCTCATTCTGTGACAGTCATTACGTTCGTATTGATTTATCATCATTATGAAAGCATCTAGGAAGAGAGGTCGTTCTGACATGTGGGAACACTTTATTCTGATCGCTCATGATAAGGTGCGCTGGCTGTTAAATATTTAGGCTATAGGAAAAGTAGACTATATCAACAGGCTCAGTCCAAAAAGTATAGAACAAATAATGTTTTAAATCAAAATCTTTGACTGTTCCCTATCTAACATGGTTACACAAGCACACCCAACTTGTGCCATATTTGTCCCGCACATCCTTTCCCCAAGCACTCTCTCTTCAATAACACAATATACAAAAAATAATTAATCTTTATTTGTAAAAAAAAAATTATATCACAATCTTTGTATACGGGTGCATGTGTGTGTGTGAGTGTGAGTGTGAGTGGGGGGGGGGGATTTGGTGCGTGCACACTAGATTGTCATTGTTTTAAAGATTCGTGCCACTGTCTAGCTGGGCTAATTTAGTTGCAGCCTTGGTACATCACCAGGAGAGGTCACTGTTACTGAAGCTTCAAGTAATGAACCGATTTTTGAAACAATGTGCCTAATGGTTCAATGCTTCACCAAAGCTTCATTTGCCCATCACTAGTTGACGGATCTCCTTTCACTTTGAATGGGGTGACGTCATCCTTTGCCGAACTGAATTATGGCTCCGTTGGGTTCCCGTACGTTGCGTTTCATGCTTTGCTTGCAGCAAGAGTTGAAGAATGTTCAACTTTTCGAGAGGCAATGCATGCGTCAGCCAATCAAATTGCCTTTCATGCATAACTGACAGCACAGGCGCTAGCCAATCAGATCCCGTATATGCTCACGTCTAGAAAGCGGCAAGCTCAAAAAAAAAAAAGATGGCGACCAAACTCCGTAGATGGTCGTATTTGTACCCAAAAGATGTTTGTTTGACTTTTTTTTTCTTAGATTTTTTAAAAGTTACCGAGAAATAGACACTGTACAATGTAAAAACCCCTTTATTGTAACTGAAAAATACGTCTGATAGGATTTGCGAGGTGTGTGAGCACCCTACCTAATGTTAGCATGCTACTGCTTACAAGGTAAGCAGCTTGCTAGTGGCGTGATTGGTTTGTTGACCTGTCAATCTCACTATAACGTCTCTGGTATCAACAGAACCCCATGCGCCAGACTCCTCCTCCGCCATCCGTTGGCGCAACGCATTCCAACGGAAGCGTGTGAATGCTCGGTGTGAATGCTCGGTCTCGGTCTGCTGTCCACTGATTGCTGTCCTCTCCCTCCGTTTTAGCTCCACCAATCCGTGAACCTCGGACGTGATTGAACGCAGTATTTAATGCAGACGGGAACTTATCCATAGGAGGGTTTTGTGAAGGGAGCACCGGAATCCACGAGCGGCCTGGTTGCATTTGAGTGGCTACGTCTTTTGATGTTGGTATAAAGGAGCGTTTTTCCTCCGTGGCGATTGAGCCTCCCAAGCCAGCTCTGCTACAGGCTTGTTTTCCACCTGGGGAGTTTCTCCATCAGGCACGCAGGGTTCCTGTGCTTCCTCGCCTGTTTCAGGCTTCGACCTCCGGAGGTATTGCTATACTTTGTATATGTAACTGGGCATCGGGACCGGCCTAGCTATTGTTATTTTGACGTCATTGACGCTGCCGGTTTCCGTGAGTAGCCTGTGTGGTTTTCAGGTTTGTGACCGATCCTCGTTAGTCACAGTGGCAGTTATTTATACTATTTATTGCCTGTACTTATTTATTAGGGACTAGTGGATTGCCCACTGTCCCTTGTTGGTATTTTTGTATCTGTTTTTACTATTGTGACATTAAATTGCAATTTATTATACTCTTGCCTATTTTGTGTGTGTGTGTGTGTTTTAACCAGCCACAAGCTTGAACGAACCTGTGCTAACTTAATTCATTATAATTACTGCCCTTCTGGGCTGGCGTAGTCGGCTACTTCACTATTCCCTAGTGGTAATTCTTAGTATTTGCCTTTTCGGCCCCTTACACAATTACTGTGGGCTATCTGGTCACATGACTCTGTTAATCATTCTCATGCTCTGGCAGTGGGCATGATTGCTGGTTCCAAACACCTTTGGTGATAAGATAAGTCATATGTATTATCTGTGTATTAGTTCTAGTGGACCACAATGACAAGTACTGTAGCTATCTCTACCAAATGATGGCTCGACGACTGATGTTATAAAACTGTTGCGTTTCTTAAACTGTATGAAACACATTACCTTTAACACCGTAAGAGCTTGTCATCTCTTTTAGTAGAGTAGCGAACCTTAAACCGTCAAGAGTACTAACTGGCAGTGACTTTTCAACGGGCAACCTATACACCTCTAAACATCCAGGTCACATTAACAAAATAAAAGTCTTTCGTTTTAACAAAATACAATTCTTAGTATCTAATATTAAAGGTCCTTTGTACCACATTTGACATGCAAAATATAACATTTCACACTGGATAAACAGGGTCATCTACAAGTACCTGAAAATGGCTTTGCTGCATGTCAAAATGGTTCAGCTGGAGATTAATCTATTGCAATTGATGGGTTTTTTAAGTCTATTTTGCGAGAAGACAGAATTGTTTTCTAGCAATAATTTGATGAGTTTTCTTGCAAAGGGTTGGTTAGGCTAAACTGACAGTCTCCTGAACATGGTATTACATGCTGCTGTGTTTAGTAATGAGAAAACTAAGAGCTCTTTATCAATCCTGTTTGACATTTAGGTGTCTTTGAATGTGTGACTCGTTCTGGTAGACTAAGGTTCAAAGGTCAGTCAGGTCAGGCAAATGGTTCCTTGAAACCCTGACCGAATCCAGGTGTAGTATGGATAGAACTCTGTGTTTTACCAGCTAATCTTTTTATGTTTGTGTAGTGTAGGAATGTCCAGAGTTAAATATTAATCTACACTCTTTCCAATCTTTCATACATGGATGTCCATTTTTCCTTATAATAATGTCAAAACATATGAAGCCACAGAATTAGAATTCTATGGTGGCAAACCAATGTAACAGCAACACCTCTTGGCCATTTTGCATTAGTGTTAAACATCATAATAAAGCCCAACAAGAAGGCCATGAAAAAATAACTTGTCCGTACTGAACAATGGATGAAGCTTAATGTAACTTGCAAGTGTATCCTAGTCAAAGGAAAATATTATTTTTTACCAAAACGTTCATGTAGGCCTATAGGGGTTATTGATGACAATAGGACCAGGAATCACCACAGCCTTTCTCTGTGTAGGCCTTTGCTGAAGTCACTTATGTATTAACAGTTAGACCTACTTATTCGAATCCCATTTAAAGAAGAGGAGAGTAGCGTAGAGGATGAAGTGATATTTAGCCTTTTTCAATCTATTGTTTTACTTGCTTTAAATTAGCTAAAACACCCCTCTAGTAAATGAACACAATATATGTGTGGATTATACAGGGCTTTTACGTCATTTCAGTTTATTAACTAATTCTGTATTACATTTATTCTGCCGTTCTGGCCGAGTGAGACAACTGAAATGAATCAAGACACGGAGGAAGCTGCAGGTCTGAGTCAGATACTCAGACCAGAGTCTGCACTACACAGCTGTGTGACCATGAAGAATGACCAGGACATGGATGATCCTGGAAACATGAGCAGCACATCAACACAGCCCAATGCAGGGTGAGTACAAAAAGCATGAATTCACTCACTCAAACACAAACTTACTCAAAGACACATGATGATGCAAAATACTCTATATTGTTTTTCGTAATTGTTGGAAGCCATAATCATAACATACATTTAAATTTGCTTAAGTGCCCAGCCCTATTACAATACCTTCTGGAACTTGAAGTTGCCTTGGTGCAGATATTGTTTTATACCATTTAGTGTGAACACAAGTTGATTGGTTTCTTGTCTCTCCTTGTGTTTGTTGACGACAAAGACAGACCTCACACTCTCTCTCTCTCACACACACACACCGACACACAAACACACTAGGACCAAAACAAATTTGAGATGAAATGCAGTTATAACTGGCAGTGAATAAGAGTTTCCATCATATAAACTTTTCACAATGACTGGCGGGGATTAGAGTGCACTGCAGCAGCCAAACCTCTTTCTGTCACATGCAAGTACTCATACCCAACAACCTAATCCAACCAATACTGCCCAACCAACGAATACAAATGTTCATGTATTTCATTGTTTTAAATAATCTTCAATCATCTTAAGGCCGCCCTTACAGCACCCTGAGTTGCCCTTTTGGGCCCTGGTCCCCCTGTTGAGAACCACTATTTTAAAGGGCACGAGAGCATTCCCATTGAAAACATCAGTCCTAGTTAAAAGTGTTTCTGTTTTTTTTGAGTAATGACTGCCTGTACAATGAAGTAATGTAGGTACTGAAGAGATATTATTCTGATAAGGAGATTTTTCAGTTTAACTTGAGAATTCTCTCTCTTTTAGGCTCTCTGATTGTCTCATCTCAGAAAAGGGTTGTATTTGTCTGGCTTCAGCTCTTTCTTCAAACCCCTCCCACCTAAAAGAGCTGGATCTGAGCTACAATCATCCCGGAGAATCAGGACTGAAGCTGTTATCTGTTAGACTGGAGGATCCTGTCTGTAAACTGGAGAAGCTTAAGTAAGCGTAGAAAGACATCCCAATGTTGTACTTTTCTGCATTATTCGTGTGAGATCAAATCAGTTTCTTCATACTGAGTGTAGTGATGTTTTTTCGAAGATGTATTTAAATAGCTACTTTATCAACTTAGAGGTAGGTCACTTCTTTGATACAGCGTCCAATATTGCAAATATGAATTTAAACTGTCCCTTTTGCAAAGTGGTCCAGATAAATGATCTGAGGATTAGAGGTCAGGCAGGGTAGTGGACTTTAAAGGAATCCAGAAGTCCAAATAAATTATATGGTAGCAAAGGGATGAGTCAATGAATAGGCAGTTGGTAAAAGGTAAAAACTAGTCCCAATTAGACAAGACATAGGCAAAATAGGCATAAAGAACTATATTTACTCTACATGTTCCTGATTTCTTTGTTCCTTTGTCCTTGTTTCTCTGGTGTCAAAGGTCAAGGTCCATCTTAACCTGACTGCCTTCCTTCACATAATTAAACTAAGAGCACCAGTGCAAAATACAGCAGCATTCAATGCAATAAAATAATCACCATTGCTCCTATAGCCATTTGAATCTGATTTATCAGATACAACATTCATCTTACAGTAATACATATTCATGTTTCCCTAAATTATCATTTGAACTAACAATGAACTATTCAAATGAAAAAAAATGGAAGAAGAGTATGTGTGACCGTGTGTTTCTGTTACAGAACTGACCATGCTTCAGTAAGCAGAGCTCGACCACGTTTGCTGAGATGTAAGTCTTAATAATAATTCAGTAACTGTATGAATTGGGATCATTCACAGACATCTGTTCTGTTTGTTCAGTCTGTAGTCTCTCTTCACTGAGTGTTATGCCTGTTGTAGCTGTTACCACTGCACACTTCACAATGATGCACAGCAATGTTCGTGTATGTGTGTTTGTGTGTGTGTCTGTGTGTCTGTGTGTGTGTGTGCGTGCCAGGGTCACAGCAATTAATGAGCCCAAGGCATTCATTTCCAATATCAAATACTTTGGGAAGTGTTCAGCTCTTAAGAAATCTAGAAAGTAAGATTAAGATGTTTACAAAGTGTCTTTAACACTCCTCAGAGGACAGTAAGGGGTGGGGATGCATCCAAATGCGTTATTTGGGAAAGCACAGATTGTGTGTGTGTGTGTGTGTGTGTGTGTGTGTGTGTGTGTGTGTGTGTGTGTGTGTGTGTGTGTGTGTGTGTGTGTGTGTGTGTGTGTGTGTGTCGGCAGCAGCTGTCTTTTCTGATGAGGTTATTCTCTCCTCTTGTCTGCAGATGCCTGTGAGCTCACACTGGACACAAACACAGCAGGCAGATGTCTCTCTCTCTCTGAGGGGAACAGAAAGGTGACACATGTGAAAAAGGAGCATCCGTATCCTGACCACCCAGAGAGATTTGTCTTGTGGGATCAGGTGTTGTGTAGAGAGGGACTGTCTGGACGCTGCTACTGGGAGGCTGAGTGGAGTGGGAGGGGGGCTTATATAGCTGTGGCGTATAAAAGCATCCAGAGGAAAGGGGGGAGTGATGACTGCCTGCTGGGACATAATGACAAGTCCTGGAGTCTGGAGTGCTCTCCTCACACATACTCTGGCAGTTACTCTGCCAGACACAATAATGAAGACACTGACATACCTGCCCCCTCCTCCGGCTCCAGCAAAGTAGGAGTGTACCTGGACTGGCCGGCCGGCACTCTGTCCTTCTACAGCGTCTCCTCTGACATACTCACCCACCAGCACACGTTCTACTCCACATTCACTGAGCCCCTCTATCCTGGGTTTGGGGTTTGGCATGACTCATCAGTGTCCCTGTGCCAGATCACATGACCTCCCCATGCTGCAGGAACACAGGAGTCACCCACTCCTATTCATACACATGTGTGATACTAAGGAAATAGTGATATGTGTATTCTGTTTATACACCACTGCTTTGATGATACTTTGCAAATAGTGATGTTGTATTTTTGTATATTTTCTGAATTGAATATGTGGGTTAAAAGAATTGTTCAGCAACAATATGATGTATTCTGCTCTCCTTAAGGTTAAGATATGTGCTGCATTTGTTTGAAAATGATGCACTGGTCTGGGGTGTGTGTGTGTGTGTGTGTGTGTGTTTGTGTGTGAGAGAGAAAGAGAGGTATAGTTTTTGTGTTGTGTGTGTGTCTGTGGTAGGCATAGTTATTTTGTAATGTGTATGTGGTTCCTGTCACCTGTGTATCTGTTCTGCAATAAATAAATAAAATGTCTAAATAAATATATTTAGAGAATATATCATTGGAGTGGCTTCATGGGGATGGATGTGTCTTCTTATTTTGAGTTGATTAATGTTTTGTTTTACTCTAAAGCCAAAACAGAGAGTATTAATCTGTTCGTTTTCCATGTGTCAACTTTAAATGCATGAATGACTTGTCCATCACATGCACTGCTGTAGTATAATAATTAAGGTTACATCTCCACACAATGTATCACTGTAGCATGCTGGTAGATGAGAGAGGGCAGATGTGAGTTTGTCTCCAGAGTGACTCTTCAGGCAGGTGTTGGAATGAAATGTGTTTATTTCACGTTTAGATGGGAAGCTGCTCCTGTGCTCTGTGGCTTCTCACAGATCATCTTCATCTGTTCAGAGTGATGTCAGACATGTTCTTTCTTCAGACATGACCTTGGAGAAAATACATCTCTCATACATGCTGTTATCATTTCTGTTTTATTATGAAAGACTGATTGTAAGTTTTTTGTCCTTGTATGCAGCAAAGGATTGATGGCAGTCATTTTGATAACCTCTTTGTGAAATCAACATTCTCTCTACTCTCTCTATTAGATAAAGTTTGAGAAACAATGTAAATTAATTAAACAGAAATATAAATAAATTAAACAGAAATATAAATAAACTACACAAATGTCTTCAGACAAACTACATGAGGGCCTTAAAAATGACATTCATTTTCAAATAGAGAAAAAAAGAAAAACATGATGATCATAGAGATGCTGCAGGTGACAGACTATCCAGCAGTATGACTGGGTACATTTACAAATAAAGTTTTACATAAACAACAAAGAAAACAGTGTTCATTTTAAAATCTTAAACGCAGTCATTATCACAATCATCATTGTTATACTTCACCAATTCTCTCCCACTCTCTCCAAATTTTACAAAGAAAAAACAAGGTTTTTTATCTTCTCAATGAATGTCAGCAAAATAAACTCTTTTGATCAGTCTACTGAATGGCTCAAGTCCAATGAGTAACGTGTAGTTCAGGCTGTTCTCTGTCCACAGACACACCTGTTCATGTCACACTTTCATCAACTGTTCCATCATTCAGCAAAGATTCGCTGTACTGGGACTCTTAGTGTTCTGCTGAACTGTGTGTGTGTAAATGTATACGTGTGTGTTTGTGTGTAATGTCAGTTTGATAGGCCACATAATATTCTTAAGCCAGGCGTCTGGGTTTGATCCTCAGGTACAGCTGTGAGAGAGAAAGAGAGAGAGAGAGAGATGAGCTCCATTATCAGCAGTGATATTGTAACACAGTAATATCTTCACATTGATATCTACAAGAATAGATATGAATACTTTACAGCAGTGTTTCACAAACGTTTTACAGTCTCCAGCAGGGGCGGCTTGTCCATAAGGGCGATTGGGGCGACGCACTGCCTAGTGTAAATGTAAATGTGGGCGAAATGAAAATCGCCCCAGACCTCTCCCATTGACTCCCATGTTAAATCTATTTTTTTTTCACAACAGAGCTCTCAATGCATTCTCTATGGCTTCCGGGAGGGCTCGCCCCTCCATGTCGTGTCATAAGTCATGGACAGAAAAGCCTATACGAACGTCATACAGCTTCGACAGAGGCATATTCTGTCAAGATGGCTGGCCCCTGTTCAGTGCAGCAACTCGATTCGCTCTTTGACAGAAACTCCTTTTTAGTCGGCGTACTAATGAATATAAATTGACAACAAAACAATAAGGACTTGTATCCATTCAACAAGTTTCTACAAAGGAAGGGAAATCCTACATCCAAAAATTGGAACGAAAGAAAATCACGGTCGTGAAGTGGCTAACGCGGTCTGTATTTCTATATACCACTGTCACTTTTCATAGGTTTCACAGTGTGTTTCACAGTTCGCTTCTTGCACTAACACTGAATTATTTTTTATGCGATGACCTATTTTGCTTTTGTAAGCCAATACTTTCAAGATCAGTCAATAAATATTGTTGGTTTTGACTTCTTTATGTTGTTACTGGACATATCATGTGTCCTGTTAAGCTACTGTATGTTACATCATACAACATTTGAGACACGTGGATAATGAAAAAATGGGATAATTTAATGTGGAGCCACATCATGTTTGCTTATGAAGGCTCCTGGATGCAACTTTCTTCCATAGCTTTCCACCTGTAACTTCCTACTCTGGCTATGTAGCAAGATGGGACATACTACTGTTGTGTGCTGCCGATAGTAGACAAAAAGGTATTGCTGTATGAGTTGATCAGCTAACTTAATGTACCTACTGAATGGGTCGCCTTAATCATTATCAAAACAAATTGCTCCCCCCCAGAGAATTTTTTCAGGAGCCGCACTGGTCTCCAGCTATGTACCACCCCACGCCCCATGCTGTCACCGTCAGGTGCATCCTCGATAGTAGGCCTTCTACTAGTAGTAGCGGTTGGTGTTTCTCTGGACCGGGGATGAACTCTTTTTAACCATTTATCCATTTCCGTGCAGCAACCGGAATGAGCTCCCGCTTCTCTACACAGGGCATCAGCGAGTGGAATTCTGACGAGGGAGCTAAGGAGTTGTGCCTATGTTTTGACTAACCTATCTGTAGCTATTTTTATATTTCGCTGAACACTACAATGTATACATGAGTGTTGTGGCACCACGATGGGCCAGCTAGCAGAGGGGTGTGGTGTTCCTGTGGAGGTCTGGCTGCCACACCACAAGATGGCTGCCATTTGCACTACATCTCCCAGAATGCAGCAGGACCCAACCAGGTGTAGGTGCTTAAGGCACCTGATTGAAGGAGTGTTTAAGACAGGTGGTGCCTGTTGTGTAGGAGAGAGCCGAGAGAGCCAGGAGAGCCTGGAGAGCCTGGAGAACCTGGAGAACCTGGAGAACCTGGAGAACCTGGAGAACCTGGAGAACCTGGAGAACCTGGAGAACCTGGAGAACCTGGAGAACCTGGAGCACCTGACATGCGGGTGAAGCCTTTGTTGAAACGCTTGCTGAGGCGCTTGCTAAAGCGCTTGCTAAAGCGCTTGCTAAGCCGCATCCGGAAGGGGGAAGGCTAGCCCCAAGCCGGGAAGGACCTGGACGGATGAACGGAGAACTGACAAGGAAAGTAACCTGAAGTTTATGTTTACTGTACAACCCTGAAGGAAGAGGGACAAGGAACATTTTGTGGTGAACTTTTGAGTTGGGTGTGAAGAACCTCCCTTTGCCTTTGTTTGAAGAGAACCCTTGATTGTACCTGTTTGTGTTAGAGTTTGACTTTTGTGTTTGTGGGAAGAGATACCCCAGTTGTACCTGTTTATGTTTAGTTTTAGTTTTCTGAATAAAAAACAGCTTTTAACCTCCCCTGTCGACTGATTCCTCAGTTTACTGCACTGCCCACCCTGCAACCTGTTACAGTGTATTTTTGGCATTGCGACTCGACTATTCAGACTATTTAAGATGTTGTGTCTATTTATAGGTCAGTTTGAAAATGTAATGGGCTGTTTCACTTTAAAAATGCGAATGCGTCCCTTTGCGTACCTCTGGGGGTACCATATACACAGTTTGGGAAACACTGCTCTACAGCAATCACACAGGCAGACAGACAGACTGACCCCCAGCAGGTTTCGGGGGATGTAGCCCTCCTTGTCCCCACAGCGGGCCCACCACCACTGTGTCTCCTTCTGGTCCTCCCTGCGCAGGATGGTCATGCAGTCCCTCTCCCTGAAGGACAGCTCGTCCTCAGCCTCCACCTCATAGTCCCACAGGCCATACACCACCCCTCTGTTCATGATGCCCATCTTCTCCTGAACACCTGTAAAACACACACACACACACACACACACATTAATACACTCAGGCTATACACCACCCCTCTGTTCATGATGCCCATCTTCTCCTGAACAAACACACACACACACACACCACACACACCATCTGTCAGCTGGAAATGTATGATTGAGCTCACAACCCAGATCAGTCTGAGAGTAAAGTGTTCCTGCAGCTTAACTGCTAGAGTAAGGTGATATCAACAGCAGGGTCAGGGTCACGGGGTCATGGGGTCAATACCCCGAGAGCAAACAGGCTATCAGGCTGTGGGAATCTCTGCAGTCTCTGCTCTGTACTGTAACACTGTGTAGTTTCAGTGGAACAGTAAATAACAGATCTCTGCCTGAGAGACGAAGAACAAATGAACTTATTTAAATTTAAAATCTAAGAGTAACAACATCCAGAGACTGAACATACTGGATGTATATCTGTATGTATATAATGTATATATGTGCGTATAAAATGTATATCTGTGCGTATAAATTGTGGATCTGTACGTATATAATGTATATATGTATGTACATACTGCATCTGTACGGTATAGTAGATCTGCACTGTGCTGTGCTGTGTCTCACACACACACACACACAGGGCAGACAGGGTTATGAAGTGGAGACCCAGGACAAAGTCCTACACTATTAAAATATATTAACTGATTATTATGTCATCTAGCATTTTCTTGAATGGGGGTGTCGGGGTTGGGGTGCAAGCTCCGTGATCCGCCCCGTTCCGGCCTCCGAGTTAGAACTCGAGTGGTCTCGAACTCGCGGTGAATGAAACCAAAACTACAATCGACATGTGGGGAGTGTAGGGCGCAACAGCTTTGCAAAGATATTTGTTTCTGAAGTTTGAGTTGTTTGCTTGTTTCAGGTGAGTCATAAACTGATACTTTTCGTGATAAAGAGATTATAATGACTTTGTTGGCCAGTCGGGGAAGATGTTTTGATCTCGCCGGAAAGGTAGGCTACGTTATGCGTGTGCTGGGTTTTGTGAAAACCTACTGGGAGCTCACGGCATAGTAGCGGCTTTGGTTGGCTGTGTAGCCTACACATGCCCCACTGTCTTTTGGTTTGGGATACACAAATATATGGCGTCATTTTAGTGTCAAAACTCACACACGCGAGGAAGCGTGTATTCAAGCAACTTTCAGGTTTTCGCGAGCGTGAATTTCGGCTGCGCACTCAATTTCAGCAGCTGCGAGTTGAATCAGGACCAATCAGAGAAGAGCCCGTCCTGCTTTGGTTCCCGCCCACAGAGTGTCAAAACTCACGCCCACACAGTATCAAAAGTCATAACTCGAGCGAGCAGATAAAGTTTTCGCGAGAGCGTATGATAAATTCGAGCGAGCAGATCCAGTTTTCGCGAGAGCGTATGTCAGTCTCTGCGCTCGCAGTTGTTGAATATCCTCTGGCAGCTGCTAAAATTGAGTGCGCAGACGAAATTCACGCTCGCAAAAACCTGAAAGTTGCTCGAATAGACGCAGCTGAAATTGAGGAGGCAGCACAGTGTAGAGGGGTCCTGGTGCGGGAGAGAGAAAAAGAGAGAGAGGAAGAGAGATGGAGGGAGAAAGGGAGGAGATAGATGGAGCAGAAGGGCAGATACATGGAGGGGGTGTGAGAGAGAAAGTAAGAGAGAGAGAGAGAAAAGGAGGAGAGAGAGGGGTGGACAGGAAGTCTCAGTGGCACAAGCCAATCCCAGCATATCAGCATAGCACCAAGGTAGGAGCACAACAAATGTGTGTGGTCTCTACAAATACACCACATGTACACCACATTTTGTGTTCAGTTCATCAGCATCTGACTGGATAGATTGCATTGTTTCCCTCTCACAGGAGAGGCAAATAGAGCAATGACAAACACACACACACACAATTTCAATGACAGTTTCTAATTAAATTAACAAATATATTTCTTCATGTATTGTATGATTATGATTTTTTTTTTCAATCTTTGACAACAATTATTAGCCTATTAAAAAAATATTGGACCATTAACTTTAGTCAAAACGACATTATGCTACATCTTCAAATTCAATTAGAAGAGTTGAATATTGCATGATTAAGAGGTTAACCACTTACTCTGAGTTAACTTAGCCAGGTTTGTCACCAAACTACGTACTTTGAATACTCCCCAGGAAGTGACATCGAAAGTAAATAGACAGTTGGTGTTGAGGAAGCTGTGTTATAATCCAAAAGCGCAAACCGTCTCGATTTAAGGTAAGCGAAATGAATGCATAAACTGTGAAATCATGTGTTTTTTGTTAATGATTTAATTCAGTGAGTTTTGTCAGTGTTTGAGATATTTCAGATGCAAATTTGTAACTTAACTTTGATCGGCAGACATTTATGTCACGATAAGTGTTGAGAATCTGGGCTGAACGCTACATTTTACCGTTAACCTACGTTTTTAAATCGACGCATTAGCTACTAACTGTTCCAGTTACACAATTAGGAAAGTACACGGAACCCAGGCATCCGCATAATTCAAAATTAAAGGTAGCCTACTAGCCGAGACTCTAATCCAATAGGCTACACTGTTTCTGATAAATTGAGCGAATTGCCCCTGACGGTCCTTCAGCCGTGCGTTCTGTGTGTGCGCTCAAAACTCCAGTGTTCGCAGCCTATACAGTCCTAGCTCTGGGAAAGAAAGGGAGTTGTGTAACTTTGTTTAGCTGTAATATTGACAACCTTTCGCCAGAATCAAGGAGACTATTTTTAATCCGAGTAGGCTATAACTGAGAAGAGGTTATGGTGGAGAGCTGAACGCTGCTACTCCGAGGGAGTCTACGTAGAAGTACGAAGGTAAAACATGTAGCTGTGTAACATATCCTGCTTTCCATGTTCCAAACCCCAACCTAAACTGTCAACATGAATAGGCTATTGTTTAATAGGTTACACAATTTCAGCAAATCTTCAGAAACACACAAACATAATGCGCATGGATATAAACATGTTGCCTATAGTGACAAAAAAGAGGAAGAAAGAGTTAAACTCACATGATGCAGGTTTTACATCAAGTCACATGCTTCCCCCATTTGTCTACTGTATGTGTCCAGGTTTCGCCGTAAAAGGAAACAGAACAGAAAACTCAACAATAATAATTCGAAATAAGTTCATGTATGTGTTTATGTGAATCCAATGCCCAGTGTGTCATATTCATTGATAGACAGTAACTTCATTAGAAGTGGGATTTCTGTGACTCGTGATAGGGTTACACTATCAGTTGAGATTAATATGTAAGAGTGTGAGGAATACACAGTATGATTAGTAGTATTACAGAGTATGATTAGTAGTGATACACTATCATAAGAGGAGATTCATATGCAAGAGTTTGAGGAATACTCAGTATGATATTTAAACAGTGAGATCTTGACTGTTGAATATCATCTGCTTCTATTATTTCTGCCATTAGGAAGAGTTTTGTGTGTTCTTAGTCCATTAACATCAACACATATTCTGTCATTGTTACACTTTGCTCTGATGTTTGTTTACCTTGTTGCTGTAGCAACACTGTATTATTGCAGACAGAATTTAACAGAAGCAGAAGTCTAAATGAGAGAAAAGTGTGTGTGTGTGTGTGTGTGTGTGTGTGTGTGTGTGTGTTAAAATGGACAAAAACAACTTTATTGGTTTGTTTTTTGTCTCATCAGTGATAATTCAGGGCTTGTGTGTGTGTGTGTGTATGTAAGTGTGTATTTAGAGTGTGCATTTCTGGCGAAATCAAATTATTGTCTTTCCTCCTTGGTCAGGTTTGCACTCTTCTTAGCCTAATATCTCTGGCCTAAATATCTGAAACTAATCAGTAATGTAGGTGTGCTTCAGGCAATTATGACAGACAAGAAAATACAATTAATATCTTTTCACTAATGAACATATTCGAGTGAAACTGGAATCTGAATTAAGACTGGAAAGAAGGAGTAATGTCATCAGATTTCAGATGGCAACTTCGATTAAGTTATCACAGGAAATCCCATCGATTATGTGTGTTTATGATATGTAATCTCAGTCCTTTACGTTATTTACTGCTAGTGATTACATACACCAGTGGCTCTCAAACGTATTCTGTCATTCCCCACTTTGAACAAGGGGGCCTTTTCAAGCCCCACATGTCCCTCATTGCTCCAATAAAATGGTAGGCCAATCTTAAAATTGTATCTTAATCTTAATCAATAACAAATAACATCAGTTCACAAATAGCGAAAAATCAATAACAAATAACATCAGTTCAGAAATAGAGAAAATAAAAGTGCAATGGTGTCAATCCTTGCCTCAAATGGGCAAAGCTTAAAATTGTCAAATAAATAACGTCAAGTTCTATATCTTAATCAATAAAAAATAACATCAGTTAAAAAAAAATAAAAAATCAACTGTTGTGTTATCATAAAGAGTGAAAAGCCTAATTAAAAAAGATACTAGTAATGAATTGTGGATTGCTGGAATTAAATGGGTTTATAATTCAGTATCAGCTATTCTGTGGTGTGAGGTGTACGTGCTCAATGCAGCATATCACACGTGCATGCTGTTTCACTCTCTGTCATCTTTGGACTTGTGTGTTGGCCTGTTCACAAGCCTGTTCAGTTTTTGTTTTTTACGCTTGTGTTCTATTTTAATTTGAACTGTGCCTGAACTTTCACTCTGGACAACAGTGCAGACATATAGCCAGGTACCTCTTTATCAGGTATGTTATGTGCTGTTTACTTCCTATATGCTCATATATATGTATATGTCATGGAGTACCGTGCAAACAGGGATTGTGGTATTGAGTTTTGCATGATACTCAGACAGCCAGCAAAGTTAACATCTTTTTTGAGCCTGTAGCTCTCTGACTGCTACCTGTTGTGACTGTATGTGTTAGCTTGGTGGTGGTATTTGTTTAAGACAGGTGTGCTTGGGGTGTAAGCTTTATTTCTTTCCAGCAAATGTTGTCTGTATGTTTAAGGTCATTTTTCTGAAGGGTTCAGTAAAACATTACACAGTCAGTATAGCAGACAAAGTTACATATTAAAATCATGAAGTTAAACTTAATATCAGCATTTCATGAACGGCACATCCAAACAGGGGTGTTCATATTTGTATGAATAACTTCTTTGTATGAGTTAATTAATTTAGTAATGAGTGTGTACTGTCTCAGGGGAGGGGTTAAGCCTTTATAGGATCTTGGCTGAGACTAACATGCTTGTGGTAAATGTACACAATACATACAAACTTAACATGGTACTGTATATACATGATACATACAACATTGGAAGTGGATAAGGTGGGGAGAGAGCATTGAAGTATTGTAAAACATTTTAGGTTAATATTACAAGGGTAAGTAGAGTAATGGAACAGAAATCGATGTTGTTGGTGGAAATGATTTACATTGCAGATGACGGTAGCACAGAGTATGGCATAGAATAAGTGCATGACAGTGTGGTGGAGGTGGGTAGGTCTAGGCAGAGGGTTTCTGTAAGTAGATCAGGTGGAGAGACCACAGCAGCATCCCACAGCAAAGATAGGCTAGCCTAGGAGGGGAAGAAAAAGACAAAGTGAGTGGGTGAAGTTTGGCTGCCAATATGCGTATATGTACCGAATGGATATGGTGATGAGGAACAATGTTTCTACAGCCATCAGCATCTGCAAGCAAAGGTCATGCTATTGATGCTATAGTACAACAATAAGAGAGAGATAATTTGATTTGTTAACATCAATTTGATAAACAGAAAAAGAGAAAAACATTAGGTATACAATTAACATAGGTAATATGTCCACATTATCAATATCAGCATTACCAAAATATGATATAGAAGGAGAGGGAGAGGCTGCCTGGCAAGGTGTCTGGGAATTATGTTGTGTTTAGTTATGGTTGGCAGACATGGTACTTGCGCATTTTAGTTATTCAAGGATGGCAAGGATGGCAGGATACACAACAGTGCACAACTGTCTGGCGACAGCGGCAGGATCTGTAAGAGCACTCATTCACAGTTCAACGTGCACTGTCTGTAGCCCAGTTTTATTGATATTGGTAATTTGACATTTGAGGTATGTTTAGTTATGTTGGCTGGCTTGGTGCATGGGATTTTAGTTTTACAAGCATAGTAAGGGTGGCAGGAAACAACAACAGCACACAACTGGCTGGCGACAGCCGCACCACGAGCCGCATGCTGTACCCGGGATCCGTAGTACAACATGCGCTGATTGTAGCCCAGAACTCCTTTGGTGACACAATGGACACTACAGGCTGCATGGACATACATGTATACATTAATGCATAATAACGCACATACATGTATACACACTGTTAGGTGAAAATTCACACAAGTTTACCTCGGACTCCAGAGTTGTGTATAAGTATCAATATGCATATCGGGCTCACATGTCCTGGGAGACAAGAGAGAAGCACAGGCTCACTCTCTTCTTGGAGGATGAGAGAGAGCCCAGGCTCACTCTCAGACTGCAGCAGACGAAAGAGAAGCAAAGTTCATTACACAAGGTTCATATAGTGTTAGATTTAGGTGAATTTCATATATCAGACCATAACTTCACATACCAGACCAGATGTCAAATAGGCCCCATTTTTAGTTTGCATAGCACCACGCCAGAGCCATCAGGCTTGGCTGTTGACCCTTTGTCTATGTTGAGGGCCATCAGACATGGTTCATGGCCTTTGTGTGTCTTGAAGCCAGAGCTATTAGACTCTGATTGTTAGCTTTTGTCCGCTCACGACAAGATGGTTGAAGCCAAACATATTAGCATCTATATGGCCCTACATGGCCATAGCCCTTGATCAAAGCTAGACCTCCCCTTTGACCTCCAGACACACCCACCCCCTCCCCTAACATTACGTCTTGTCTCATATGTTAATTCTACACTATAAATGTATGTACATTTCTGTAATGTAATAGAAGACTTTCCTCGTAACGGAAGATCTTTCTTCACAGAAGAAGACGCTGCCTCGTGGCATGCTTCCGGGTTGTGCCGAGGTAACTGTGGCTAGTTTCGGAATAAACCTATTATTTCGCTAAGCCGTCTTCCACAAGTCTCTTACCCTGAATGACCCTGGCAACTTCAACAAGGAATTAATCAAAGAACAGCATACTCTTTCAATAGATTGAAGTTAGCGTTTCTCTGACTCCAAAGCATTGTGTCAGCAGAGATAACCATGTGGTGGGTGTTCCACATCCGAGGTCATCCTGCTATACTTTTTGCAACGTAATGCATCAGCAAGGCAGAAAATAAGGACTACTAGATCTTCCTTTCAGTCCTCGCTTACGCACATACAGATAGGAAAGCCATGTTTCAGCACACAAAGGCATATGATTAACACATACTTGATTCAAGTCAGAGTTTCATATTTCTCTATCACACACACACACACACACATATGCACATATGCACATACATACACACTAATGCATAACAACACACACACACACACACACACACACACACACACACACACACACACACACACACACACACACACACACATGCACATGCATGTATACAATGTGAACGCTCAGCGTTCCAAACGACACGACGAGGGTGTTTTTTCAGTAAAACAGGTTCATTTATTAACTCTTAACATTTACAAACTTAGGTAATCAAACGTAACTCAAAAGCCACAGAGTTACTACAACCTTTCCCTCATCAGTCCTGCTTCACTCTCTCTCTGACTCTCCACTCTCTGATGTACTAGTTATTGCTCAGGTGCCAAACTAGCCTAACCATTTGCACCTGAGCTTGCAATCAGTGGATGGCCTGACCTCCCTAGTCACCAGAGCACCTCCCCAGGGTCCTAGAGCCTGCCCAGTACAGCCCTGGTTAGGGAATTCACCATGTTTAAACCAGGTGGGACACCAAGTGCAGCTTGGGGTACCACAACACACGGATGCATAACAACACACACATATGCACAAACATGTTACACACTAATGCATAACAACACACACACACAGACACATATGCACATACATGTATACACACTAATGCAGAGGTCTTCAACCGGGGGTCTGCGACCCCCAGGTGGTCCGCGGAGGTACTGCAGGGGGTCCGCCAAATGATTTCAGTCCAAAAGACTACATAAACATAAACAGAACATAAAAATTGGTTTCTATTCCTTAAAAAAAATACATAGGCTACCCATGAGTCTTCACGCGATCATTTGATCATAATGGCAACATATGCACTTTTAGCTACATTTAGCTATCTAGTGCCAAAAGACGTTACCTACCATAACCATACAATTTGAAATAATTGATCGTTTTGGAATTTCTCGGAACAAAAGCTCCTCGTCAGACACCACTGATGGCGGTTCAGATGATCTACCTTCAGAGGATGCCAACACCCCTTCCATGAACAGCCAATAGCGCAAACAGGAGAAGACACGTAAATATTGAGAGAATTATCTGAAGTTTGCCTTCACCTACAAAGAGACCGATGGTGAAGAATTAGCAGTGTGCGTGGTTTGCTCTTCTGTGCTATCAAACGAAACTATGAAACCATCAAAGCTGCAACGACACTCAAAGACAACCCGTGCTCACTTGAAAGAAAAAAAAACATTTAATATTTCCCGTTTAAAATCTTGAGGGCCAGCAGACCTTGATGAGACAATCAGCCAAAGTGTGCGAGCTAGCTTTAAAAGCCTCTTATCAAGTTGCATTACGTGTCGCTCAGACCAAACAGCCATACATAATTGCGGAAAGTTTAATATTGCCAACAGCAAGTGATATGTGCAAAACAATGTTTGGGAAGGATGAGTACGTTAAAAAACTGAAAAGCATCCCAATGCCAGCCCTATTGATGAATTGGCAGCTGATGTGAGGGCACTATTAGTCGCAAAACTCCCGAAGGTAGATTATTTTGCACTACAATTAGATGAATCCACCGATGTGTCAAACGACGCTTAGCTTTTAGCTTTTTTGTGATTTGTCGACCAAATTTTCAAAGGGATCGACAATTTTTCCGTGAACATGATATACCCTGGCCAAAATGTGTCGCGATGTGCACAGACGGTGCAAAAGCCATGTATGACGCACTGCATGCTTCATAGGGAGAATGTTGTTGCCAAAGACATGAATGATGAATTCTCAAACATCAGATCTCTCACTAGGTATGAGATATTTCATCCATACTTAAGCTTCTCAAGCTACTCAATTATTTGTCCCTCCCTAATTGAATACAGAGTGATGGCTAACTGTAAGGGAGAAAAAATGTCAATAATAAACAGAATAAATTGAAACGAGTTGTGTGTCACAGATGATTTGTAATTCTGTTCAAACATGTGTAGGGGAGTGTGTGTGTGTGACTGACATTAGTTCCAAATAAATGATATGAATATCAGGCCCAAATTTGGGGCGGCGGGGGTGGGGGTCCCTTCTCAGTGTCTCCAAGGGGTCCTTGGGCTGAAAAAGGTTGAAGACCCCTGCACTAATGCATAACAGCACACACACATATGCACTCTTGAATAAGTCAATAGTAACAGGATGATCAATAGCCTAAACCCTGACTGAAGGCAAACTAAAGGGCTCAATCACCCCCCACCACCACCACACACACACACACACACACACACACACACAGCAGACACACACACACTTCCCTTTTCTCTAAAACAACGGTACTTCCCAGAAATGATTGTGTTGTGAGGTGTACGTGCTCAATGCAGTGTATCACAAGTGCATGCTGTCTCACTTTCTGTCACCTTTGGACTTGTGTGTTGGCTTGTTCACATTGTTTTCACAGTGTTGAACACAATTTTACTAACACCAACAGGCACAGACAGTGGCTAATTAGCGTCATCCCATTACACCTACACAGGCTAGAGATGGAGTGAGAGAGAAAGGAAGAGAGACAGAGGGAGTAAGGGAGGAGAGAGAGGGGTGGACAGGAAGTCTCAGTGGCACAAGCCAATCCCAGAGAGAGCATATCACCTCCAGCACCAAGACAGGAGCACAATTAATGTGTGTGACCTCTACAAATACACCACATGTACACCACATGTTGTGTTCAGTTCATCAGCATCTGACTGGATAGATTGCATTGTTTCCATCTGACAGGAGAAGCAAATGGATTAATGACAAACACATGCAATTTAAATTACATTTTTAAATGAAATGAAATGGACAAATACAGGGTTTTTCCTGCATAGAGAAAATTTGGGCGCGCGCCTAAGCCGTTTTCCCGAGCGCCTACAACAAATCCCGAGCGCCTAAGGCACCAAAAAAAGTCCGCGATAAAAAATAAATAAAAAAAAAGCTGTCATTCATGGCGCAATTCAGCTTAATGGTGTTTTGAGCCCTTACCGTCGACATCAAGGCAGCAGCTTGTCCCACCTCCCACCCCCTGAGCCAATCATTGAAAAGAGGCTGCTCCAAGCTTGCCAGTTTAGAGAATACTTGGTTTGAATTTGAGATTTGAGCAAGCAACTTAATGTAGCTAGCTTTTAGCTGTTTTAAACCAAGGCACTTCAAAAATGTTGTTTACAACCTGCTTACAAATCTGGTTAAAACCACTAGTGAAGGTGTTTTAGAATAATATTAATGCCATATACAATAACTGACTTTATGTTAACACCACTAATTAATGTTAGCTGTCTAATTATTTAGCGCAATGCTAGCATGCATCTACCGTAATTTGATTTTTAACCAAGGTAGCCTATTGTACTGCAAAATATTGATCGCGACCTGTTTACAAATCTGGTTAAAAAAATAAAGGTGACCTGTTATTTATAGATATGAATTATTTTGCTCAGGTGGTGGGATGCGCCTTCATCACGCGTGCAATGCATGTTCGAATATGGTCTCAATAGTATGTTTCAAGTATAGGCTACAGCCGAAACCTCGTTCTGTTTTGATCAATAGTAATCGAGTTGATAAGCGTGTCTTCTTGTCTGAACAATACGCAACTGTGAGGTGCGCGAATGGACAGAGCGGCCAACTGCCAATCACTCAACTTGCGTATGGATCCTGACTTCATCAGTCGGCGGTGATTTTGAGCATAACATTCCATTTTCAGTATTCATGGCTTTCAATGTATTACATAATCTGCTATGTTGAGGACCTACACAGGTGTAGGGTATTATTTGATTTGTTTACCCGTTTGTTGTACCCGGTCCTCGGGAGAGGCAGACAACCGCATTGGTTTATCAATGAAAGCTCAGCTCGTTCGGAGGAGAGCGGATATATTTGTGTTGCATCTCGAATTAATATTATCATTGATAAACCGGTGCGGTTGTAAACTGTCGTTCCGCTGCGAGGACCAGCCCGACGTGCACGAATACACCTGTACAAATGCAAATGAAATGTCCACTCAAAATGCTGACAAAAGTTTGATTTCCAACGCAGCCTCCATCGGTGGGCCAATAGAAGTTAAACACACTATTAAACATATTTGTGGACAGTTTTAATAATAAAAACAAAAATAATGGTATGTAGGTTTGTATAATAAAAATGAATAGTAATAATAGATAAACTTGATTTTCATAATTTGTGTGTTCCATTTCTGACCACTGGTTAGTTCTAGATTCTATTGATATACATTTCAGTAGTTTGCATATATATGTAAAGAGGTAAACCTTAATAATCTTTGAACCATACATGATAGCACCATGGGGCTTGGACTATTGTCAATCTATTTGAATCTAAAGTGGAAGCAAAATGATTTCCTGAAGCATATCGTCATTATTTATGAAATGGTAAAATGTAAGCTACCAGGTGACATGGTAACACAGACTGCGCGCGCAGCGCGCAAATTTTTTTTTGGAGCACCGAAGACCCATTTTGACCCAGGAAAAACCCTGAAATATATGTATATGTATGTATACATGTATTGTATGATTAGTTTGAAGTAGGCCATATATGGATTACATTTTTTTTCGTTCTTTGACAACAATTATAATTACTAAAAAATATTGGACAATGAACTATAGTCAAAACGACATTATGCTACATCTTCAAATTTAATTAGAAGATTTGGATATTCCATTAGGAGGTTTACCACTTACTCTTAATTTAGCCAGGTTTGTCACTAAACCATACTTTGAATACCCCACAGGAAGTGACATCGAAAGTAAACAGTTGGAGTTGAGGAAGCTGTGTTATAATCCAAAAGCGCAAACCGTCTTGATTTTAGGTAAGCAAAATGAATACATAAAAATGTTTTTTTTTTCTATTCATTTGTAAGTTAACTTTTACCGTTAACCTTTATTTTTATATCGAGAAATCCAGCTACTACCTGTTTGAGTTACACACTTAGGAAAGTATTCAAGAATTCAAAATTAAAGGTAGCCTACCAGCCGAGAGTCTAATCCAAATCACCATTCATGTCCAGTTGAGCAAATTGCCCCTGACGTTCCTCTGGCTGTCTGTTCTGTGTGTGCTCTCAAAACTCCAGTGTTTACAGCCTACACAGTCCTAGCTCTGGGAAAGAAAGGGAGTGGTGTAACTTTGTTTAGCTGTAATATAATATGAACAACCTTTCGCCAGAATCAAGGACACTATCTTTAATCCAAATTAAACTGAAATGACGTTATGGTGGAATGCTGAACGCCGCTACGTCTAGGGAGCCTACGTAGAAGTACGAAGGTAAAACATGTAGCTGTGTAACATATCCCGTTTCCCACGTTCCAAACAACAACCTAAACTGTCAACATAAATAGGCTGTTCTTTAAAAGGTTATACAATTTCAGCAAATCTTCAGAAAACACACAAACATACGGATGTAAACATGTAGCCTACAAAAAAGGGGAAGGAATACTTAAACTCACATGATGCCAGGTTTCACTTCAAGTCACATGCATTCCCCAGTTGTCTACAGTAGGTGTCCAGGGTTCGCGGTAAAAGGAAACAGAAGAGAAAACTCAATACAAATAATTTGAAATAAGTTCATGTATGTGTTCACGTGAATCCAATGCCCAGTGTGTAGTATTCATTGATAGACAGTAACTTCATTAGAAGTGTGATTTCTGTGACTCGTGGTGTAATAGGGTTACACTATCAGTTGAGATTAATATGTAAGAGTGTGAGGAATACACAGTATTATTAGTAGTAATACAGAGTATGATTAGTAGTAATACACTATCATAAGAGGAGATTCATATGCAAGAGTGTTAGGAATACTCAGTATGATATTTAAACAGTGAGATCTTGACTGTTGAATATCATCTGCTTCTATTATTTCTGCCATTAGGAAGAGTATGGTGTGTTCTTAGTCCATTAACATCAAAATATATTCTGTCATTGTGACACTTTGCTCTGATGTTTGTTTACCTTGCTTGCTGTAGCAACACTGGATTATTGCAGACAGAATTTAACAGAAGCAGAAGTCTAAATGAGAGAGACAGGTGTGTATGTATGTGTGTGTGTGTGTGTGTGTGTGTGTGTGTGTGTGTGTGTGTGTGTGTGTGTGTGTGTGTGTGTGTGTGTGTGTGTATGTAAGTGTGTATATAGAGTGTGCATTTCTGGCGAAATCAAATGATTGTCTTTCCTCCTTGATCAGGTTTGCATTCTTCTTAGCCTAATATCTCTGGCCTAAATATCTGAAAGTAATCAGTAATGTAGGTGTGCTTCAGGCAATTATGACAGACAACAAAATACAATGAATATCTTTTCACTAATAAACATATTCGAGTGAAACTGGAATCTGAATTAAGACTGGAAAGAAGGAGTAATGTCATCAGATTTCAGATGGCAACTTCGATTAAGTTATCACAGTAAATCCCATCGATTATGTGTGTTTGTGATATGTAATCTCAGTCCTTTACGTTATTTACTGCTAGTGATTACATACACCAGTGGTTCTCAAACTTATTCTTTCATTCCCCACTTTGAACAAGGGGGCCTTTTCAAGCCCCACATGTTCCTCATTGCTCCAATAAAATGGTAGGCCAAGCTTAAAATTGTCAAATGTATTGAAATAAGGTCAAGTTCTTAATCTGAAGGCCCCGTCACACCATGACGTTCTGGTCAACGTTCTATGATGTTAGCGGAAACGTTGGTAATCGTCCATGGTCGCTGGAATTGCGCCAGAAGAGCTTTGTGTGAAAGCTGGTGAACGCTGTAATCGTCAGTAATCGTCGATGATCGGAGGAGAACGCTGGTCCAAAAAAAAAGTTTTGAACATGCACAAAAGTTCTCATGGAGATCAGCGTTCTTCAACGTTTCACTTAAACGCTGGAGAACTTTCGTGGAACGTTTTATTAACTTTGCACGCGTTTGGCTATCATAGTCAGTCGTTGGGTAGGGTAGACTGAGTACAGTTGATGCACCCGAAATAACTTATGTGCGCAGCAATCCTGAGACGTGATTTTTAATTCGGACATGCCTACTAACGTCCTCTTTGATCCAGGGAAATTTGAGCACCCAACCCATCTCTCGTAGGAAGATATCGGCGAAAGTTTTTTCACCAAGGGAAGATCTTGATTTTATCATGTCCCTTCTACAATTAATATGTTATTAACCATACGTGATCAACAAACGCAACTTACATCATTGCAAACGTTATTCTGTGCACTATACATCTACATATTCAATGCTATCATGTCATGCAAGGTCATTGCATAATCTAAGCGGAGTGGAGGGTATATGCTTGCTTGAGCCAGCATGAAGTAGATGTAGCCTACTGAACTTGAACATAGCTGAGCACTGTTATAGCTGGTGCTGTTCCATGGCAGATGGATATGATATGAAGACTCTTGTGACATGGACAATGTGTGTGGATGTGTTGATGTTTTCTAATAATAAACATTGAGAAACACAAATTCAGTGTCAAATTTAAATCATTTATTTTAATAACATAAAACCCAAGGAATAACGCCCGTTATTTCGTAAATCACAGTAATAATAACAGTAAATCTTCGTCCGAAGACATTGCTAGTGAAAGAGGCTTTGTATTCTTCTTACTTTCAGCAGCATTTATCATCTTCTTACTTCTTACTAGTAGAAGCCCCCCTCACACCTTTTCGTGGTCTTGGCGGCATGATGTTCACTGTTCAGATCAACTGAATACACTATGATTTTCCAGCGTTTTATACCCGTTTGACCATAAAACCCACACGCCAGCAAAACGCTTTTCTGTCATTATTCACACGTAAATTACACTCTTAACACGCTTTTCTAAGGTTGACTTATCGTTTGTCGCGCTGGAGTGACACGTCAGCACACGTTTGTCGCGGACCAGTGACACGTCACTTGGTCGGTGTTACACACTCCTCATGCGTCAGTCCCACGCTAGTCATGTGTCAGTCCTACGCAATTATTTCGTTAGTAACACGCCAGATGTGTCCACATCGCCCTAGAACGCTCGAAATTGAACGATTAGAAAGTTCAGAGAACGTTGACCAGAACGTCATGGTGTGACGGGGCCTTTAATCAATAACAAATAACATCTGTTCAAAAATAGCGAAAATCATGAACAAATAACATCAGTTCAGAAATAGAGAAAAATAAAGGTGCAATGGTGTCAATCCCTGCCTCAAATGGTCAAGTTCTAAATCTTAATCAATAAAAAAGTTCAAAACAAGAAAAAATCAACTACACTTTCATGCTCCAGGAATCTTTTTTTTCAATGTCCCGCTGATATTAATAAGCCAACGTCAATCAAAATTTTCGCACTATGGTTCCTAGTCACATTTTCATCCCGGTCCCCCATCTAATGTTAATACAATGCTGTATAGTGGTGCGTCTCTTTTAAGAGCAGCACGTAGGCTACAGAGTGGGTGTGGTAGAGAGAGAGAGAGAGAGAGAGAGAGAGAGATAGATCAGATGTAGCGACCGGAGCAAAGTTATGTTGCTGTAACGTAGATCGCTGTGCAACCAGTGTGGAGAATAAATCCTCGGACCAAATCAAGTTGTCATTCATTTGCTCACCAACTGCAGACGGAAGGGAAAGGGAATTAACCCCGGAGTTTAGAATATAGAACACTTCGGGCCTGGAGTAGTAAACAAAAAGTCTCCCCTGTAATCTCCGACTATGGTCAGGGACAGAGCTGGAAAGGATAACACAGGCTAAATAATACAATACTAATGGATTTGATTTGATTTGATTATAATTTGGTAACTACAAGCTATGAGCGCATCTGTAGTGGTTAATAATAAAACTATGAATTATAGACACGACAAATGACGCATTAAACCTTCAGCCACTAGATAACCGTCTCTCTCTGGGCCAGCAAATTGCCCCTCCCCTTGAGTGTTTATGGGAAATGTGTGGGTGTTTCCTCTCACACTGAAATGTTCTGTGAGGGTTTGATACATGTTCTGAACCTCGGCGTCTAGAACACTGGAAACTGAAGTAAGATAAGAAACATTTCAATCTATTTCAGACATTTTTTGTAAAAAATATGTACTTTGACACTTTGACTTTGACTTTGACTACTTTAAGACAGGCATATACAAGAGGCAGTGATATTACTTTACAAGATATCTAAAAACGTTGGCAAACCTGTTGAAGAAAGGGAATGATTTTGCACTGCTCTTAAAAGTGATATTGTTGCAATTTACCCCAAAACATATGTTCCATGCTCCACTCCCCCCTCTGATTGTATGACGACTAAATGGATGATGTTCATGTTGTGAACCAAGAAAGACTGGTGTCATACAAATCTTACCTGTTGATATATGAAGTGATCTCATTTTAAGTAAATACATGTAAACAATAACAATATGCAGGGTAGTTTTACTCCATATACTGAAAGGCAACAGACAAACTGTCGTCGCCTCAACAGAGAGGATTTCCTGTGAAAAGGGTCTGGTCAGGTTACCATAGCCATGGGCTCTATCTGTGAACAGCTATATCTTCTGAGCTTGCACAATAACATGCAAAAGTGAACTGCTGTGTTTTTTTGCTGGGCTATGCTAGTCAAATAATCTATTAATGTTTCTGCTTAATATTATTACAAAGTAACAATAATTGTACTCGACTACAGCTTTTGCCTCCCCAACCCACCTCAGCATCACTATTAACCACGTTGTCCATATTGACTTGTCACACATGTATAAGTTGCCTGACCAAGGACCTATTGGACTTGTTTTCATTGACTTGGTTATTTTGTCCAGACTAGCTTGTTTATTGTTAAGCTTAATGGAGGGCTAGTGTCTTAGTTTGGCTACTTGGCCCATTGCAGCCAGCATAAAAATGATTCAATAGTGGTTTGATTTCACAAACTTGGGGGCTTAGGGCACAGTGTTGTTACCTGGCTGTCACCAATGACGGCAAGTTAGGGAAATGTGGATGCTGCTATGCAGGGTGCTTTATTTGCATGCCAGTGTTTCTCCTAGGTTTACAGCTTTGGGGGGGGGGGGGGGTGCAGCACAGTGCGCGGTGCGGCGCAGCCACCGACAGAAACGGAATCATGGTGTTCATGTGTTTCTTTTAATGACAGCAGTCAATATAACAACTGAACAATTATTTTAACTTTACACTTTACAACTAAACATCGGAACATGTCTTTTTATGACAATTATCCACAAAGTGTGCAGCTTTTGTCACTGCAGTGGTGTATCTTTCTGGGCTTCTGGAAGAACATATTTGCGGGCCTAAAATTCCTGATTTCGCAGGAGCTTTTCCAAAAAGTTGCAATGAAAGTTTTTATTTTTAGGTGTTTGTTGCAATGAAATTGCCGAAACAAGTGAAAGTTGCGATAAAAAGTTGTGAATTGTCCTCTTTGTAATTATAATTGAGTTATTTGTTGAAAAATAGCTGATTAATTAACAAACATTAATTCAACAAGAACAAAACGATTGAGAAATGGTCCTCTTAATAACCTCACCAATATGCCAAACAAAAGATTACCCGGACTACAAACATTTTGCAAAATAGGCTTTAGTTATCCACAACGAAGTGCACATGTTGGTGTTTTATGTTCTGATGCAGTAACAGATGCAGTGTCATCAAGATACAGCTTTAATCCAGGCTTCACATTATGACTTCCATTACACAGCTTATGTACGAACTCCTTGTGCTAGCCAACTCTTACTCTAGCGTTTACAGCATACTTCAGGCTACACACAACATATTGTTAGAGTGCCACCTAGTGGCACAACTACATCGTAACATCTCCCTTTACATAATGAACAAAAGGCATACCTTCAATGCAGCTACGCTCTTAACACTAAAGCTTTAAACTGCTGTGATAAACTTTAGCATGAACTTAAACATGGCCTGGAGAACAACAAAAACATTTGAATTTACCTGTGATTAGGAATTTCACAGTTCAATACATCCACCCCCCCCCCCCCTTTTTTTATTTTTTATTTTTTTTAAACAACAAAGTCTTTGGAATATCGTGCTGGGCGTTGTATTGTCTGTCTGGTTCTGGTGTGTTGTGGGGTCGGGTTGGTGGGTAGAGGGATGTCATCAGCTTGAGGTTGAATGGTGTTTGCAGGGGCACCAGCGACATCATCTGCGTTCCAGCTGGCATCATCGATGGTTGATTGATGGTCAGATGATGTTGTCCTGAGTTGTTCCTGCACTGGACGAATGTCTCTTCTGTTCCTGCGGTATTTCTTGCCATTGACCAGGACAATGTAGGAACGATCACTGAGCTGATCAATGCAGATGCCGAGTACCCAGTTTTTTTCTTGGCTGTTGTGATGGATAAGGGCTCTTACTGTTTGTCCTTGGGTGATACTGGGCAGGTCGCGGGCACTGAGGTCATAGTGCAATTTCACTCTTGTCTCTTTGGCTTGTTTCTTTGCAATGACCTCTTTCATGATTCTTGGTTGCAGAAGGGCACTTTGCACAGGCAGGACCGAACGAGTGCGCCTTGACATGAGTCTTTGGACTGGCGAGCTTTCTAGACCTTCAGTTGGAGTGTTTCTCCATGCCAGCACTGCCTTCCATGGGTCCCCGCCATCCGTGGCACATTTTTTGAGTAATGTTTTGGCGATTTTCACTGCAGATTCCACTTTTCCATTGCTTTGGCTGTGATAAGGGGAAGACGTCATATGCTTAAAGTCCCAGTCTTCAGCAAACAGTTGAAATTCCATGCTGTTAAAGGGGGGGCCATTGTCAGAGAACACAGTGTGAGGAATGCCGTGTCTGCTGAATTGCCTTTTGCATGCATCAATGACTGTGGATGAAGTGTAGTCTGATAAGTGATCGATCTCCCAGTAGTCGGAGTAGTAATCAATCATGATGAGATATGTGGAGGACTTGATGCTGAAGAGATCTATGCCTACTTTGAACCACGGAACAGCAGGAATGTGGTGTGGCATGAGAGTTTCTTTCTGCTGTTTTGCCTGGGAAGAATTGCAGGTGGCGCAACCGTTAATGAAAACTCTTATATCATTGGCAATTCCCGGCCAAAAGACTGCTTCACGCGCCTTCCTGTGGCTGGCCTCAATACCTGAGTGCCCGGTGTGGATCTTCTGTAGGAAGATGGGGCGTAACGCCTCAGGGATGAAAACTCTCTGTCCTTTAAAGATCAGGCCGCCGTCAACAGTAAGTTCCTCCCTGTATGTCCAGAATGGATAAAGAGGAGGGCTGACAGCTTGCCTGTGATTTGGCCAACCTTTGCTGATGTGGGTGCATAGGGCCTGGGCAACAGGGTCTTGAGCCGAATGTTTCTTAATGTCCTCCAATGTCTTTGTGGTGACGTTTGTGTTGCTGCTGTGGTTGACCTGTTCTAAATCTCCTGATGTCAGGCCTAAGGCATACACTGAGGACGGTGCCTGCATTTGCAAGTGTGTGGAATTTGGCTGTGGGGTCCTGGACAAGAAGTCAGCTACATGAAGTTCTTTACCAGGTCTGTATACCAGGCGTATCGAGTACCTCTGTAGTCTGAGCAACATCCTCTGAAGTCTCTTTGGTGCCATAAGTAAAGGTTTCTTGAATATGGTTTCGAGTGGCTTGTGGTCACTGTGAACAGTTATAAAGTCTCTGCCATGGAGGTACTGATCAAATTTGTCACATCCAAACACAATCGCAAGGCATTCTTTCTCGATTTGTGCGTACCTTTGCTCGGTTGGGGTCAGCGTTCTCGAGGCAAAAGCTACAGGCTGTCCATTCTGCAGGAGGGCTGCTCCAAGGCCAGTCTCACTTGCATCACACTGCAGAGTCACTTCTTCATTAAGGTCATAGTATCTCAGTACAGGGTGGCGAGTAGTGAGATCTTTGATTTTGCATATCGCTGCATCATGCTGTGGGAGCCAAGCCCATTCCACATCTTTGTCTGTTAGGCGTCTGAGTGGCTCACAAACGTCAGAGAGGTGGGGCAAGAATTTGGAGAGATAGTTTACTAACCCAAGCAGCCGCTGGAGAGACTTCACATCATGTGGTGTTTGCATATTTTGGATTGCTGCTACTTTGTCTGGATCAGGGCGTAAGCCTTCAGTGGTGAGCAAATGCCCTATATATGCTACACTGGGTAGCTTCAGCCTGAGTTTTCTTTTGTTCAGTTTTAAGTTTACTGTTTTAGCCCTTTGCAGGAGGGCAGCCAAGTTTTTGTCGTGATCATCCATCGCCTCCTCTGCTGTGTCTCCACATCCGTAGACAAGGATGTCATCAGCAATCACAGAAACTCCTTTGAGCGCCTGGAGGACTTCGTGCTGACTCCTTTGATACTCTTCTGCTGCCGGCTTGATTCCAAACGGCATTCTGAGCCATCTGTATCGACCTAGCGATGTCCAGAATGTTGTGAGATAGCTACTTGCCTCATCCAACCGTATTTGCCAGTAGCCATCTTTTGCATCCAAGACTGAGAATATTTTTGCTTTTGATATTTCAGGTAATATCTCTTCAATTGTAGGCATTTGATAGTGCGATGGTAGAAGAGCTTTATTCAGCGCACTGGGGTCAATGCAGATGCGCAGCTTGTCAGTCTTTTCAACAACCACAATGTTGCTAATCCAAGGTGTTGGGTCTGTGACTTTCTTGATGATTCCTCTTGTTTCCATGTCCAGTATTGCCTTTGTAACTCTGTCTTTGATGGGAATAGGGATTCTCCTGGGCAGTTGTTGTACAGGACGGACGGAGGGGTCAACCTTCAGGTGTAGCTTCCCTGGTAGGCATCCCAAACCATCGAACACATCATCATAATATGATATGAGCCCCTCTGTTGTGTTTGGAGTGCTTGCGTTGAGGGCTTGACCTGCTTCAAGGCTGTGTATCACCTGGCTGCTGGTAACCTGAAGTAAGTTGAGTCTCTGACAGGTCTCAGCTGAGAGCAAGGGAGTCTGAGAAGTGTCCATGACTTGAAATCTCAGGAAGTGTGTCTTACCATTGTGCTCTGCTTTGAGATCACATTCCCCTTTTGGCTTTATCAGGGTGCCATCGTACAATTTCAGTGTGGTTTTGCTCTGAGATAAGGGTGGGTTGCCATCTTGCACTAGGCACTGGAGATCACGAAAGCCAATCACATTGACGGTGGAACCTGTGTCTAGTTGGCATTTGATGACATGCTGTAGGTCATAGGGAAGTCAGTTGTCTCTGGGGGCTAGTTTCAGATTTACGAACCACTTATTTTTGTTGGCTTGAATGCAATTTATGTAAGACAGGTACAGCATTGGGTTTTCTTCATCATCAGCCTCATGCTCGTCTTCAACCAGATTCAGCTGTGTTTTGTGTTGTTCTTGTTTACACACCTGAGCAAAATGATTTCTCTTCCCACATGCTTTACATGTTGCGCCAAATGCAGGGCAATTTTGTTTGGCATGTGTTGTCCCACAGAAATGACAGGTGATGTTGGGTGGCTTTCTTTTTGTATGTTCTGACACATATGTCTGTTTCCGACCCTGCTGGTAATGACTGTTGCTTTTATCACGTGAGGTGTAATTCACTGCCTCTTGTTCCCCACCGCTAATTTTCTTGATTTGAATTTTTGCTTGTTCACTTGCACTGCACATGTCTATTGCTTTGTTCAGTGTTAGTTTCGGTTCACGCAGCATTCGTGCTTGCGCGCCTAAATCCTTTGTGCCTGTAACCAATCTATCATGGGCTAATTCATCTCTTAACTCTCCAAAATCACAAGTGTCCGCCAGCTTTCTTAATTTGGCTATGAATTGATCCACTGTCTCACATTGGCTCTGTTTACAGTCATTAAACACAAACCTTTCGTAGATTACATTTCTGGTCGGCTCAAAGTGCGTTTGCAAGGCATCCAAAACTTTTTTCGAGTCGTCACGATCAGCTGTCGGCATGTGCAAGTGGCGTTGCAGTTGGTGGCATTCTTTCCCCATTACAGAAAGTAGCGTTGCCAGGCGTATCTTGTTGTTCTTTTTGTCAATGCCAGTGGCAACTTTATAGTTTTCCCATTGCGCACGGAAAAATGTCCAGTTGTTATAAACATCGCCCCTTCATGTCCATGGGCTCCGGGACAGGGATATGATAGGCCATTCTGTGATTCTATCGTCGACAAGTGAGCAGTGAACTCGTAGGCTCAGTTCGGTTGTATCGTCTCACCGTTTGCTTCCTTGGTTCTTCACCGGCGCTTGGTTCAGACTTCTGACACCATGTTTTATGTTCTGATGCAGTAACAGATGCAGTGTCATCAAGATACAGCTTTAATCCAGGCTTCACATTACGACTTCCATTACACAGCTTATGTACAAACTCCTTGTGCTAGCCAACTCTTACTCTAGCGTTTACAGCATACTGTGACGTCCTGCCTTTGTTTCTGCCGTTCTCATTCTATGCTTATCAATCTGTTTTGCTATCCTTGTTTATTTATTTTATCCGTATAGGTGTTGATGTTCAATTTCATATATTCATTTCAAGTCGTCCAATTTCAAGTCATCCATTCTTCAACACTAGCTGCTACCTTATCTTCAAACAGAAAGTAACGTTAAATCTCCATGGCAACAGCTCTTGAGGGTTTGGGAAATAATCGGATTTATTGCTTCCTTCATTATTCACAGCAAAATAAATAATTTTCATTACATTTCATAGATTTATTACCAGACTCTATGTAAAAAGGGCCACGCACAACTCGTGGAAAGTTATAAAAAATGGAAGCCACATCTATTTCTGAATTTTCTGTGCGGACATGGGCGTACGTTCTGTTTCCACGTCTGTTGTAGCCATTCTCATTGGGCCTCATTGTCGACCCTACCTAGGAAAAGATCTCTGCTGG